>NW_007727953.1:173449-237871 GCF_000696425.1 Galeopterus variegatus
AAAAAAAAAAAAAAAACAAAAAAAAAAAAAAAAAAAAAAAAAGAATCCAACAAAAGCAATGAATGGTCTTCCGAGCAAAAAATGCACATGCAAATAAAACTTTTAATTTAAGTGTCTCATGGAACCCACAAATTTCCTAAAGCTCTGTTCTTCCTGGGCCCTCTTTTGTACCTCTAGCGTGGATGTGACCTCCAAGTTGTGAGATTAGCAAATTCTGAATGAATTCTAAGCAGAGCGCAAGTTATCTTCAACTCTGGATCTGTGCATCCAGCACGGTGTCCAGCATGTTGTGCATCTAAGATAAACATTTGTTTAATAAATAAACATGGAACGAAAGTATTTTAAAGAGCAATGGATCTTCCTTTAGCTGTATCTCTGAAGGCCTTTTTTTATTTGGTGTTTTGGTGGCTAATACTTCTCAGATGTTTGACCACCAGAGGCTAAAGATCCAAGAGCAAATGAATGAATGAATGAAACATTAAGAATCATTTCCAGAACAAGAGAAGGTTGAAATATTTGATCTCTTACTCCCATGGTAACACAGGATGTAACCCTGTCTTGAAGAGAATTAAGGGATCTATATAAACTGCATAATCAAAACCTAAAATGACAAAATTGAGGAGGTCTCTCTGGAAATTGCAGAGGAATAGCAAAGGAGCGTGTAATTCAAGCCTTTGATCTATCCGAGCAGAACAAGCCTTGGTACACTTCCTAAATTTCGGAATGTCCCTCCATCACAACAGGAATAGAAGCAGGTGACACTTAAACACACCCTGGCTGTAAATGCCGCTGGAATAAACCCCTCAATGGGACAAACATCCACTGGCAACCATTCACTGGAAGAAACGGATCCTGTCACTCAATTTATAAAAGTCATTTATAAAAGTCAAGATGACAAGAGAGAGGCAGAAACAGGAAAGAGTGGAAGAGAGACGGTGGCAGGCTGGAGAGATAGAGAGGGTTTCTGAAGGTCAAAGCTTCTGATTTCATCTTTGTCTAAAGTAATCAGTCTCCTTGAATAGATAAATAAAACAACACCATATGGGTATCACATTATGCAAATGAGGAGAGAGAAGAAACCTGAATAGCTACTGAGAGGTAGAGACCGGGCAGCAAGTCACATGGTGGACGTCGCCCAGTACCCAGCCTGTGCCTTTGCATGCTACTCCACGCTTCTCCCCTTGAGGGCTTCCAACTTCCGGCCACCTTGAGGGGCTTTTTGGTAAAGTGTTACAGATGATAAAGTTAGAAACCAGGCTTCCTTTTTTTCCCTTTCACTCTGTTAATCACACATAAATCAGCATTAACTGAGAAACACCCTCCACTTTTCATCAGCAGACACAGAGTCAGCTGAGCTTCCTGGCTACCTCCAATCTGCCTCTTAGACCCTTCTCTACGTCACTCACCTGCCACTGCAAAGCACAAGAAAGCCATGCCTTGGTTCTGACATTCTCTCCATTTTGCCTGTTCCCTCTTCTTTCTCAATGTGTGACCCCGGGCAAATGGCTTAACCTCTTTGAACCTCATCTGTGAAATTGGGATATAAGAAGCCTGTCTACCTGCAGAGTAGTTTGTAAGAACCAAATACACTAACGCAAGTGGCATTCGGCAGCAAGCTGGGCAGCCACGACTCAGCAGAGATTGTTGTAGGCAACACCACCACAAGCCCAGTTCTTCAAGCTTATAACCCCAAATTCCACTTCAATTGTGATCCCTGACAGCAAGGACCTGCTGGATTTATCACTCACCATAGTAGTCTGCACCCCTGTAGATGGTCAGAAAATGCTGCAGACACCAAGGATGGGAATATAAGATTAGTTGATTCTTTTCTTTCCCCAAGACCTCTTCTTATACCATTTGTGTTTATCCACAGGAAAAAATAAAGGCAGAAGTTTCATGTAGGTTTCTTTACAAGGGTCAAGTTTGGGTTCATTTGTATATAATTTGCATTTGCTTTATGGAGGTAGTAACTGTGATAAGTTACCCTGAGATGGAGCATAGTGGTCCAAGGAAACCTGCAGCAACTCTCCAAAGCCTGCCTCTGACAGGTGAGGTCTGGAGGAAGTCCTGGGCAGCTTCCTCAAGTGTGGCATGCACAGGGAGATGCTTCTGGGTGGTGCACGGATAAACTTTACGTTTCTGTTGTAAAGTTTAAAGATGTACATTTTATTATTTATTTTTATTTTTATTTTTTTTTGTCCTTTTTTGGAGACCAGCCGCACTGAGCGCACCGGTCATCCCTATATAGGATCCAAACCCTTGGCGGGAGCGCTGCTGCACTCCCAGCGCCGCACTCTCCCGAGTGCGCCATGGTCTCGGCCCAAGATGTACATTTTAAATAATTATGACAACTGATACCTGTTTTCCATTGGAAGCAGTAAGACCAATTTTTCTTCTGTAATACTTCTATTTAGGTTTTAAAAAAAGAGTTACTCTAAGGGATATGAGAAAGAACCAATAGCACAGATGGTTTCTAAGTGGGTCAAATTCTTGGTACTCAAATGAGAAGCCACAGACAAATAAGAAAAGCTTTGAAGAAAAGGAAAGATATTTGGGCTCCAGTGCTAGCACTAGTTATTTTTTCTGTAAAAATGTAGGCACTCCATCCTGAATCTCTGTTCACAGTTTTCCCAGTCAGCGATAGGGGGGCGATGCTATGTGGTGCAGGAAATGGTCTCTCCCATCCTGCATTCATGTAGAGCAACCTCAACCTTTAAGGTTTCCTCTACTCATCCCCATCCGTCTCTGATGAATGTATCTCCCTTCTGCCTCACTCCCGTGTCATGGAGCATGGACTTCTTGGGCAACAGTACTGCAGAGTAATAAAGAGCATGTGCTCCAGAGCCAGGATGTTGGGTTCATATCCCAGCTCCACCACTCACCAGCTGTGTCTCCGTTTCCTCATCTGACAAATGAAGCATCTACCTCATACAGTCATTATGAGAATCAAAGACTACATGACGTGCTTAGAGCAGTAGCTGGTATATAATAAGCACTCAAGATATGCTGGTTATTGTTATTGTTCTATTAGAAGCTGTTGTTATTGTTCTGAATACATTCCAAGTGGTTTTATTTTACAGTCAATTGTTTACTTTTCCTAAGAGAAGGAAAGCCTCATGAGGACGAAATTGGGGCTCTTCAGTCTTGATTGCTCTTTATCACCTAACACTGCTCTTTGCAGGTGATTGGCATGTGTTATTAAATTGAATTTAAAAAGGGTTATTTGAGGGCCGGCCCGGTGGCGCACTGCTACAGTGCACCGCTTGGGAGCGCGGCGGCACTCCCGCCGAGGGTTCAGATCCCATATACAGACCGGCTGCTCACTGGCTGAGCGAGGTGCGGGCGCAACACCGAGGGTTGCGATCCCGTTGCCGGTCCGGTCCAGTACGAGCGCAACACTGAGGGTTGCGATCCGTTGCCAGTCACGAAAAAAGACAAAAAGGAAAAAAAAAAAAAAAAAGGTTATTTGAAAACTTAAGTATTTTGTTGCGTATTGATTTATTCAAACCAGTGAATTTTGATTGTGTTCAAAATGAAGTGATATAAAAACATATGTTATTGGTCCCCTGACCACCCTCTGTCCACCTTTCCCTCCCATCTCTACAAACAAGTAGTGCATGACATTGAGATAATTATTAATCTCTCTAAGGCTTAGGTTTTCCTTCTGTATTATGGAGATAATACTATTACTGCACCAAAGATAGCTATAGAATTAAATAAGCACAGGTTCTCAGAGCACCTGGCACATTTTCTACTAGAAGGTAAGCATGCAATAAATACTAGCCATTTATGTCATTATTATTTTCTTACTTTATCCCAAAAGGATGGCCATACGGCCTTTTCTTTTTTGATCAACTTTATTGCATTAAAATCTGCATACAATAAACGCACTTATGTACAGTTCGATGAGTTTTGGCAAATTTATACTCACACAGTCATGTAACCACCACCACAATCACAAAAACATTTCCATGACACTAGAAAGTTTGTTCCTGACCTTTTAAAGTCAACCTGTTGCAGCCTCAGCCCCAGGAAACAGCTAATCTGCTCTCCACTAATCTGGAATGTCATTATAGTTTAGGTTTCCTTGTTCTAGAGTTTTATGTGTACGGAATACTAAAGTATGTATTTTGCATCTGACTTCTTTATCTTAATACATTTTGAGATTCTTTCATGTTGCTGTCAATAGTTTATTCTTTTTTATATTTGAATAACATTCCATTGTGTGGATATCCCACAGCTTATCCATTCATCTGTTAACAGACATTTGGACTGTTCCAGTTATTACAAATGAAGCTGGCTATGGACATTTGTGTAGAAGTCTTTTTGTGGGAACTTATTTTCATTTCTTTTGGGTAAATACCCAGGAGTAGAATGGCTGATCGATGATAATTGAATGCTTAACTTTGTAAGAAACTGCCAAGGAGAGCTTTAAAGTTGTCAAAGCATCTTATCCTCTCACACAAAATGTTGTGAGTTCCCCTTGCTTACAAACTCACGGACACTTCAAATTGTCAGTCTTTTTCATTTCAACCATTTTAATGAGTACATTGATAACTTGTTGTGACTTAAATTTGCATTTCTCTGGTGATAAATTATGTATTTTATTATTATTGAATTGTAGCAGTTCTATATATACTCTCAATGGAAGTCCTTTACCAAATATATGTACTGAGATTATTTTCTCCCAGTCTGGTCCATCCAACCTATTTTAAACACACTAAGGAAATACCGTTCTTCTCCCAAGCAATTCTGAAGTTTAATAGTTTTATATATAAGGGAGCTTGGGCTTATGTTGAAGAAAAAAATCATTTCTTTTCACCAGGGACTGGAAGACTGTGACCTGTGAGTTACAAATGGTCCACAGCCTGTTTTTATGAATGAAGTGTCATTGGAACACAGTCATACTCATTCATTTACATATTAACCATGGCTTCTCTTATACTACTAAGGCAAAGTTGAGTTGCAACAGAGACCATATGACTTCCAAAGCCTAAAATATTTTCTGTCTGCACCTTTACAGAAAAAGTTTGCCAATTGCTACTTTCTAGCATTGTCCTGTTCGTTGTAATCCAACTTCTGGATAACAGAAAAGAAGTCCATCTCCTCCTTCAAGGATATGAAATGACTGTGCTGTCTTCCCTCTGTTCTCCAGGCTAAACAAACATCTTTAAACTTGTCCTGGAATAGGTTTTCAAGCTTATGCACTATCCTGGCTACCCTTTGGTCTGTCAGTTACTTTTAAATTGCCACACCTGAAGCTATCATATGACTTCCTTGTGATTGAATTATTGCAGAAGATGAGAAAATCATTCCTTTAAATTGGGCTTTATGGCTTTTTAACAACCTCATCCCGTGGTTGGCTTCAACTAGGAATATGGACAATTATAGACCTCGGGAGTTTTCCTTCTTAGAGAGATCTCCCCGAGACTGTGCTCATTCACCCATCAGTTCATTCAGCCAATATATGTGAAGGGACGCCTGTGGTCAATGCATTGTATGTGTGGTTATTTGAATCTAAACGCAAGATGCTGCATTGTCCATGTTAAATATTTAGGACTATGACTCACATTCCAGTCTGTCGTGTATGGCATTGGTTATTGTTAAGATTATCTGTTATTATACAAAAAACACCCCAAATGTAATGCACAGACAACAACAATCATCTTAGTTCATGACTATGCAATTTGGGCCAAACTCAGCAGGGAAGACTCATTTCTGTTCTACATGCCATCATCTGGGGTCCTCAGGCACCACTCTCTTTCCATGGTCTCTCTATGTGGCCATTCCAACATGGCAGCTTCAGGATAGCCATCCAAAAATGCATTTTCCAAGAGAGAGAGCCAGACAGAAACTGCACGATCATTTCTAACCTGGCCTCAGAAGTTACTTAAAGTCTCTTTATCTGTCGCATTTTATTTGTCAAGGCAGTCTCAAATTTCTGTCCCATTTCAAGGGTGTGAGTAAACTAGACTCCACCTCTTTTTTTTTTTTTTTTTTTTTTACTCCATCTCTTGATGGCTTTACAACCACCTCCACAGCTATCACTGCTTTGATTGGTGTGATGGGTCTCAAATCATGGTCATGAGGAGCACTGCTAGTCCAGGGACTGAATTGAGTTTTTCCACTATAAGGACAGAATTTTAATATGTATTCACTTAATCATTTCTTTCAAAAAGTAAATATGTATTTCTGGGTTCCTCCGGCCTCATGACAGCAACCTTAGTCATTCACTCACACCTGTCCTGAACTCAGAAGCATCACTCCAGTAGGCTTTCAACAAAGACACAAAGTATTCCATGGACCTGTGTAAAAATGGCTCTTTTAAGGTTCTTTTCTCCAAGGTGGAAACTATGCTCTGGCATTCAGCCTCAGGAAGCTTGCCTGGCCTGCTTTAATATTAAATTAAATTCAAAGGGGAGAATAAATGTTCCTGCCCTCACTTAGGCTTCTGGAAATACCATGAATTTTTGCTGATGTCACTGGATAAAAGAAGCTCTTTATAATCAGTAAATTCTGACAAGACTACATCCTTGAACATCTGGGGCCACCTGTGATACAACCTGAGTTCACTTAAAGTAAACAGGGCTTTAAACATTTTAATTAGCATATTATTATTATTATTTTTTAATTTTAAACATGAACACTGTTACATTGCTCAAGGAAAGAAGAGCAGGATTTTGAAACAGATCCCAGAACTGTTAACTTAGAAGGAGCAGTGGGGCTACCAAAAAGTACATGAGCTTTGAAACTAATGTCCCAGCTCTGGTGACAACATTATATGACCAGAGGAAATCATGTAACCTCTTCATGCCACAGATTCCTCATCTGTCAAACAGGGAAAAACAAATGAGAAATGCTCACGATGTTCAAAGTGACTTTCACTAAATCTGGAGAGGAGAAAGGCTCCAGGCTTAATTCCTACTGTCCAGCTCTCAACAAAGAAAAAGGAAGAGCAAACATACAATTTAGAAGTAGACATTCTGCTTCCAAATAGCTTCCTATAACCTCTTGGAGCCTCTGTTTCCTCATCTATAAAATTCAGATAGCCATCTGTGTTTGGACTGTCCATATCCCTTTAGAGTTGATTGAATAAGATGATCATACAAAAGAACACCATAAACTTTAATAGTGTCTGCATTTGTCAATGGCTGTGTTAAAAAAATAACAACAACAACAATGAAAAAACAGGTTGCATGAATCAATCAAGTTCTAAAATGTTAGTATTGAGAAAAAAGCAAAAGGAAGCAGGAATGTGAACACTCCCCCGAGCTCTCACCTCTTGGATTAAACCTATAAAACACCAAAGATTCAACCAAGATATCTGGAGCATCCAACTATACGGTTGCTATACACGTACTCTAGGTGAAGTGAAGAGAAGGAAGGAGGGGAGGGATAACTGACATTGACAGAATGTGCTGATAGGGAGTTGGGGGAAGTGGGTTGGAGTGTAAATCCAATTGCCTAGTTCTCATTCTGAATACAGCACTTCTTAGCCGTGTGACTTTGGCAAGATAATTAAAGTTTCTGTGCCTCAGTTTTTTGTCTGTAGAATGGGGCTAACAAAAGGGCCGCCTGACAGTTGTGAAGATTATATTAGTTACTATCAATGCTTAGAACTTGAGTGCTTTCTGTATAGTAAGCACTCGGTTTGTATTCATTTCTTCATTTATTTACTCTACTCAACTAACAATATTTATTAAGAATTTACTCTGTGCCAAGCCTTGTTCTAGGAATTGGACAAGCTGCCATGAGCAGAACAAATCCCTGTCCTTGAGTAAGTTGGATCAGATTCTAGAGCCCTTCCAGAAAGGCAATAGACAGATTGATATAAAGCGTGTCAGTTCACGAATAAATAGTATGGATAAAAATAAGACAGTGTAGAGGGAATACGAGATTCACAGACTGCAATTTTAGATAGAATGGCCAGTGAAAACTCCCTGGTCTTATGACTAATTGAGTGTGTAGGGGAAGGTGTGGTGGGCTTCCCAGCACCCCCTTAAGATAGAGGCACTTTTCCCACCTGCTACCAGGAGCTCTGGCTGCTGCCCCAAGATTCAGCCAAGTAGTTTCTTCACCCCAAAATATAACCTAACGAGAAGGCAGCTTTTAACCATGACTGGTCAACGTGGATGTACAAAGGCCCTGCTACTTGTCCTCAATTGGGACGGTTCTGAAGGGCCATCCTCACTCCAGGGTTCCCTATGGGGTTGCTGGAGGCCTCCATTGAATTGCATCACTGTTCAACGTCTCCCCCTGCCCAATCCTGCTTCCCTTCCCCTCTCAGCTGTTGTTCCTGACCTTACTCCCCTATTAGCCTCCTCCAAACAAACCTCAGGATCTTACACTCTTTTTTCCAGTAAAGCTGGCCCATGAACTAGGCTAAATATCTTGTACAAAATCTTTGAGCAGGAGTGAGATTTGCTCCCAGGGACACCAGCCTTAGTGACCTTGAGAACCTCCTCTATGTTATCAGCAGCTATGGACTGCAGCCTGTTCCAGTCAGTGTGGCAGCAGGAAACTTCTTGGAATTTCTGAGCAACCCAGAGCACAAGGGTGGATACGGCTATGGATAAGAAAAGGAGAGGAGATGTTCATTTCGGTAGCAGAGGACACAATTTTCCACACCAAAACCCAATGATGCTGAAAGTGCATCATGGCATTTTGAAAAGAAATGTGCAGTATTCTAGAATTTGACGTAGTTTTTGATGCAAACTATTAGTGCCTCTCAATAAATGGATAATGGTCTATTTTACATAAACTTAAAGAAAACTCTTTCCAAATAAGTTCTGATTATGTTTGTGTAACATGGCTGTCCACAAATGAAGGATTCTCTTTATGTCAATGAAAGCAAATAAATCTGATTGTAATAACGCCTTGAGTCCACAACCTCAAAATAGAATCACATCTCCACCAATTAGGAAATATTCCTGTATGCAAAAAGTGAAACACTTCAGGATGTGTATGTCATAGAAAGAGAGCTTTTCTTATTAGGTCTCTGTTAGGTCTGATTAGCTGTAAATTCTCATCAGGTATGAGATGCCAAGAGGAATTCATGGGATTCAAGAGAGTGGGAAGAAAATAGTAACTCTTCCTTAACATAATATGTCTTTTGCATAAAACTGTACAAAAATTATCTTGAAAGGGACTGTCAAAATCCATCAATGTAGGCAAGTAAACAGCATCATTGTCCCCATCTCACACAGGAGGAAAAATGAGCCTTAGAGATCTCAAATGAGTTCCCCAGTCATGCTAAGTAGAGACTTAGGGTAGAGACTCAGTCCAGTGCTTTTTCCACTCCCCTGAACATCCTCTCCACCTAGGGGCTTTCATGCACACCGTCAAACAGAGAAAGAGAAAATCAGAGACAGTGAGTTTTTGTAAAAAGGAATGGAAAGTTCTACATTCTAATGGAAATTTGTTGATTCTGAAGTTTTCAGGCAATGATAATACCAATATTCAGTTACTATGAATAGAGCTGGACTAGATTTTCCTACCTAAGCTTTTGGTCTTCATTCACCATAGAATATGTTTTACTAGGGATACCATAAAATATATTTTGAAGTCGTGGGATTTGTCTTCAGACAGACTTGGATTCAAATAGCTCTGCTACTTACTAGCTATGTGACAAAGGACAAGTCACTTAATTTCTTTGAACCAGAGTTTCCTTATTATGAATATAGAATTATAATAAATTCATCACAGAAATAGGCTAAGAAGTAAGCAGAGCAGCATGTGAAAAGTATGTAACAGGGTATACCTGGCACAAGGAACATCAGAATCTAAGGAAATGAAGTCTTTAACAATGTCTCATCTGCTATAGAAGATAAAGTCACCCACAAGTTCTTTCAAAGAGAGATTTCATTCAGTCTGTGGCCCCCTAGTATGTTACTTTTTGCTCAGCATCTTACACTTCATGAAGAAGGTGCACTTTCATGATTAGAAAATCAAATCATTGTCTTCAGATCTCTGCCATTGGGCCAGGAGCCAAACAAGCCTTTTTATCCACCAGCAAAAGATAAAGGACTCTTTTTCCTTATTCACTGGGCTGCTAATGCAACATGTCCTCAGCATCCAAAATAAACTCCAATATTGGGAGAGCGCTAGATGTCACTTAAAATTTCCTGAGTACCTACCTGCTGAGTGCCAGTCTCTCTGTAAGGCACTTCCACCCACAAAAGGACATCTGAACATTGCAAACAACTAAACAAAAAAGCTCTGAAAACATAATATTCTCCTCATTTTACAAGTAAGGAGACTGAGGCATGAAGTTGCCCAAGGTTGCTTAGCTCCTAAAGTAGCAGAGCCAGGATTTTTACTCTAATGACCTTCCTCTCTCCTTTAGGGTAAGGGCTTACTGCTACAGGCCTCCCAAGTCACCATCACATCAACATGCAACAGAAAGTGCCCAAGAGTGTGCAGGGACAGACGTGAGTGGGAGTTGCCCCACCATTGACTCACAGTGGGGAGATCTGCACCAGGAGTTCACACTCTGACTCTCCACCTGTGAAATGGGACAGCGCCTTACTTGGTTTAGATTTAAGTCATAATCCAATTACCAAGTAGCCTGATTCATTTCAGAACTTCACATGTGTGTTCGGTTTCCCAGAAAGCCATTTAGAACAGCAGCCTTACTTTAAGTTTGCTTTTTATTATTTTGTAGAGAGAAAATGTTCTTTTCACATTCACCCACTATTTATAGAATGGACATTATGTGCCAGGTGCTGTGCTAGGTCCTGGGGATAGAGAAATCAGCCAAAGAGACTCTATCTCTGCCCTCGTGGATCTGATAATCAACTGGACATAAAAGACATAAACACTAAACTGTAACCGTGATTACACAATCAAAATTTGCCACAAAGGAAAAGTCTAGAATGTATCAAGAGGGTATATCAGGGGACACATACCCCAGTTGTGGGGTTGAAGACGTTGTCCCTGAGGAATTAATACTTAAGGGGAAAGCAGAAGGATGAGTACAAATTAGCCAATTGAATGATACTCCAAGCAAAGGAAACAACACTTGCAAAGCTCCTGGGGCAAGGAGATGACACATTTAAGGAACTAAAAAAAGGCCAGTGACCCCAAGTGGAAACAACATGAAAACCGGGGCGACAGGAGGACAGCACTGGTTTTGAAAGCACTAATTGGTAATGACTTCAGACACTGTGAGTGCACCAGTTTAGCCCAATGTGCATGCTGGTCAATCTATCTGATACTTACAGAAGTGAGACCTAACCCGATGAAAAGTTAAGTGGGTTAGCTTTTTTTCTCCACTTCATCTTCTACCTTCTTTTTCTTCTTGATCATCATCTTACTTTCTAAGTATGGGAGGAGATGCAGAGAGAAAGAATTCCTAAGA
Source organism: Galeopterus variegatus (assembly GCF_000696425.1). NCBI lineage: Eukaryota > Metazoa > Chordata > Mammalia > Dermoptera > Cynocephalidae > Galeopterus > Galeopterus variegatus. Next base: position 184,809 of record NW_007727953.1, read on the forward strand.
AATTGTAGGTACCACACAGCCTCATTAACTTGTGTCTAGGGGAGCATGGTGCAACCTTAAGCAAACCGATAGACTTCAGTGTTGTTTTTTCTTCTGCAAAAGAGGAGTGTTGAAAAAGATCAGAGCACTTGTAGTACTCAACGAAGTCATGTACACAAATCTGCCACACATAGTGACTGGCACCAATTCTTTCCTCTCCCAGTGAGATAGGAGATAGCAAAGGTATTTCATTTAGGCTAGGCTAACCGCTGTCACAAGCAAGCCCTATGCATAATGGCTCAAACAGGATAGAAGTTTATTCCTTTCTCATGTGATATCTAAAATGACTGTTCTCTTGTTAAGATAAGTGAACAGATATGATGCTGATGGAGGGAGGAAGGGGGATCTGGTAAAGGGACATGAAAATCAACTACGTTGTATATTGACAAATCAAAATAAAAAATAAATATGAAAAAAAATGACTGTTCCTGATTGGTGGCCAGTGCTCATTCACAAAGCAAGCCAGGGATCAGACCCCTTCTCTCTAGAGGGTTTATACCATGCCCTTCCACATCAGACTAGCAGAAAGGATAAAACAGAAGCCGTGTGGATGAGCCAGGCCTGAAAGTGGAAATATTATTTCTCTTACTAGGGCTCTGTCATGTGACCATGCCTAACTACAGAGAAATAAAGTCCAACAGAGTATCCAGGTAGGAGAAGGAATAGGTGAAAGGGACTAGCCAGCAGTCTTGGCCATCACACGATGAGGAGAGGCTGTTTTTACACAAAATCAGCCTAAATAAATCGATTTATCTACAAATAGGAGTTGCACATCTACCTCCTTTCTGCAGCCCTTTGTCCTAGGTACAGGCATGACAATGACAATGAGTAGGACAGTGTCTTCCGCCCAATCTGGCAGTCCTAGAAACTTCTACCCAACTGTCTCAGTTTTTCTAGTTTTCTCTCTAAAAACTACCTGAAAATCCTTTCTCTGTGATTTCTATGATTGCTACCTCTGCCCTTTACCTTCTTTCACCTGAATAGTTTTCTTGCATCACCTGCAACAAGACAGGCTCCTACTCTACCCGCCCCCTGCCTCTTTCCCCACCTCCAACTCCAGTCTACCCTGCTCCCCAGGGCTGCCAAAGGGCTGGCTCTCCAGTGCAAATCCCAAATGCATTGGCCACTGGCCTGCTTCAAATCCTGTTTGGCTCATCACAGCCTGCAGGATAACATCCAGACCCCTTCATCTGACAGCTTACAGGACCTGGTGCTGGCTCCCATGGAGCCTCATCCTTCTCTAAGTCCCTTCCTGTACCTAGTGCTCCAGCCACACAAAATTACTTCCTGCACATACAGCCACCAAGCTGTTTCTCCCCTCCAGGTCGTCATGGCTCCTGTTGACCCTCTATGGCATGCTCATCTTTAAATTCTGTCTCAGAGATCTCCAACTCCTGGCAGCTTCTTCTGACCCTCGCCTCCAACCACCATGTTCTTCAGACATCTTGTGCAGGTCATGTATTTATCACCAAACTATTGCTGTAGCATGTTCCTTTGGGTTTCATTCATCTGCCTCACTATCCCTGAAACTCCTGGCAGGCAGACAAGGTTGAGGGCATTGAATTATACATAAATTAAAGGCTTATCCTGTAATTTATGAGGAATTACTGAGGATTTTTGTTAGATGGAGTGACACAATGTAGTCAATATTTTAAAGAGATAAAGCTCAGTGAAGACTGTAAAGTGGACTATGGAAAGGACTAACTGCATGTAGGACAATTAGTACAGAAGGGAGAAAATACTAGGGTAAAATTTATTCTACATCCAGGGTCTCACGATTTGGACCTCAGCTCTACCAGCTGTAAAGCATGGGCACTACATCTCCAAGCCTTGTTTTATTTGTGAACAAAATGGAAATAAATTATTTTGCACCATTTCACCAGATTGATGTGAGGACACTGCAAAATAATAAATGCTGATGTGCTTTATAAATTCCAGTGAAATTAGTAAGGCTACTAGTTAAACTCCAAATAAATCCAGTGTAAGACAGTCTCACCATATCCTCAGTGTCAAATAGATTCCTTTACTGAAGTCAGGATGAGTCCCAGAAATCGCCAGTATTCCCACGTGCAATGAGAGGCTAAGATTATCCTTGCTCACCTGTCACCTGAAAGCTGACTTCTAGTATCTGAAGGGTTGTCATGCAGAAGAAGGATAGAATTAATTCCATGGGTCTGTGTGGCAGTTACCAGGAAAAGATATAGACTCAACATAAGGAAAAACCTTCAAACTGTCAGAGCTGTCCAAAGGCTAGCTAGGGCTGGGAGTTGAGGTGGGCTGTGAACTTCATGAGATGGAGATGATGAGGCCAAAGCTGGAAGCTCACAGCTGCAGATTCCATGCATCAGAAAGATTTGCACTGGTCAACTTCTAAGCTTCCTTCCAATTCTAAAATTCCACTGTCCGCTGCTCCTGGGTGCACCTCTATCATTGTATGTGTCGCTCAGATTGTAATTGTCAGTTATAACATGAAATGGTCGATTTAGGGGTCTTTCTCCTCCACTAGACTAGGATCACCCAGAAGGTAACTTGGGATCAACTTGGGATTCTCATTGCCTGGTAGAGCTCCTGGCATGCAGCAAACCCTCAGCAATTATTGGTAGAAGAATGGATGGATGAATGAAGTATTCTGTTTATTTGGATGACATTGACACTCCACAAGGGGAAAAAGATGGTGTCTTTAAGTCTGGGCTAGGATGAGACTTTTTGTAGTGGGTCTTGGGTGTTAGGATGTTGGTCTGGTTCCACACTCTCAAATTTGGAGTCTTTGGACTCCTTGGAGGTCTATTTTCAATATAAAAAACAAAAACAAACCAACAAAAATCCCAGCTAATAAAAATCAGGCATTTGTTCATGTTACACAGTGTCCATGTTTCAAACACACCCAGTCTCTCTGCATTTGGCTGGGAATTTATGAACTCGGCATTGTCACTCTTTATTCCACGTCACAAACAGCAACCCTGGAACTTTGTGCATATCATCTCGTTGAATCTTTACACAGAGCCTGCAGACAAGGAGACTGGGGGACTCAGAGAGGTTTTGTGACCTGCTCAATGCTGGACATTTAGTGTCAGAAGCAGAGTTTTGATCCAGTACTGCTTGGCTGCTCAGCCCGTGCTCTCCCCACAAACCACTCAGCTTCATTTCAAAGGAGGCTCCTCTGATGTGTGTTTCTACCACAGAGATGCTTGGCACGGGGACCCGTCCTGGCCTTTAGCAGTTCCCCTCCCTTTCTGGGCCAAATCTGAGAGGTGAAGGGAGCAATGCACACAATAACTCTGATGCCTCGAGAAACCCTGAGTTTAATGAGAAAGCAGATGCACTATACCAAAGTACACCTGGCCTCACAAACTTACCAGTCTCACTGTCCTCTTCCAGCAAAATCTCCTTTTTCCCCTTAGATATATTAGACAGCAGAATTAGAAATCTCCCAGGCCCTCTCTTCTAGACCTTATATTTTTCTAGTGTTGACAACTTAATACATGTCCACACTTCCTTTTATGGGGAAAGATAAGACCCTGATGGTAATCAGAGCAGCAGGGTAGGAAATGCCACATTCCTCCATGTAAATATTTGACTAGGCTTTCTCCAGGCCATGCATCATTGTGCCGAGCCCCCAGAAAAGCTTCACAACCACAGATTGGCAGGTGAGATATCCTGGTAATGAATTATGAGAGGGTTTGTTTAAAAACCAAGGCCAGAGCAGTGTATTCCGGGGTGGCCCCTGCTCTACATGACCAAAAGCTGTTGTTAGGAAGCCAATGCAGATGCTGGGTCTCAGCTGGGGTGAAGTTCTCTCCTTTGGTCCCTTCATTTCTGAGTAAGGGGACCTGTTTGGGTAGCTCGACAGAAGACACGACTGCAAGTATGTAGCTTATCATCATGTCTTTTTATAAAGTGAAAAATCAGGAACAACTTCAAGGTCAATAAGGAATTACTTAGACCCACCAATGCAGTGGGCAAACAATAATAACAGCATTGATGATAATTACTAATGTTTATTGAGTGCTGCCAATGTGCCAGTAACCATCATGTACCACCTCCTTTCACCTCACAAGGTTCTTGTCAGGTCTCGTAAGTTATTATTACCCCATTTTACAGCTGCAGAAACTGAGGTAGGCAAAGGTGGAACAACCTGCCTAGAGCCACCCAATAAGCAAGTGATGGAGCAGAAACCACGCAGCCACTAGAAATGATCCTGTAAATGAAAGTTTGTTGACTTAAAAATATGTTCATGATGAATTTTATTAAAGGACAAAATGTACATTCCCAACTTGTGTGATGTCATTTTGGGTTTTTTTTTTTTATTTACAAGAAAAGGAGAAACACTTCACAACAATTAGGATGACTACTATGAAAAAATAACAAACAACAAACACTACAAAAAATACTAAGTGTGGGCGAGGATGTGGAGAAATTAAAACCACTGGTGGGCATGCGAGATGGTGTAGCTTCTATGGAAGACAGCAGGAGGTTTCCTCAGAAATACAAAAATAGAATTACCATATGATTAAGTAATTCCACTTCTTGGTATACACTTTAAAAGAATAGAAGTCAGTGTCTCAAATAGATATCTGTACACCCATGTTTGTAGCAGCATTATGCACAACAGCTGAAACGTGGAAGCGACCAAAGTGGTCATCCGTGGAAGAACGGACGAAATGCGATGTGTACACACAATAAAATGTTAAGCAGTCTTGAAAAGAGAAAAAACTTTGGGCACAAGTTACAAATGGATGAATCCTGACGACATTATGCTGAGTGAAATAAAGCGGTCACACAAAGACAAATACTGTCCAATTCCACTCATAAGAGAGATTTCAAGTAGTCAAATTCGCAGATACAGAAAGTAGAGTGGTGGTTTCCAGGACCTGGGAGGAGGGAAAACAGGGAGTTGCTGTACGATGGTGACAGAGTTTCAGTTCTGCAAGACAGAAAGAGTCTGGAGATTGATTGCACCACAATGTGCATGTACTTAAGACTACTGAACAGTACACTTAAAAATGGTTAAGATGGAAAGAAAAAAAAAAGTAGGAAAGAAGGAAGAGAAGGGAAAAGAAAAGAAAAGAAAAGGAGAAAGAGAAAAATATAGTCACAGTACACATGGGAAAATGTCCAAAAAGATATACAATACACCAGTGACTTGAGAGTGATGTTCATTGGATCACGGTTTTATAAATAAACCTATCTACTTTTTGCTTATCTAAATTTTCTGATTTTTCCACAAGGAATGTGTATTGCATTTGAAACAAGATTTTTAAAGGTTACCTTCAAGACAAGAGAGAGCAGGAAGGGAGAGTGAAAGCTGGAGTGAAAGGAAGGAAAGTAGCTGCACAACCGTGCACAGAGGAGCAGCATGAGCCACAGCTTCTGCAGGGGCGCGGCCCCACCCAGGCAGGCTCTGCACACTCCTCAGACAGGTCCTCGTGCTCAGATGCTCAGCTTTGTGAAAGAGGGGCTTGCAAGGAGCATGAATAATCAGAAGCAGGGAGCCTTTATTCACGTCACAGAGAGTAAGTGGCAGGAGTAGAGAGCTAGAATTGTAATTCTGAGTGGAGAAACGCGTTTCCTGGGTGACCTCCTGCAGGTGGGTCCTGTAATACACCTGTCTGAGCCCTGACCCTGGAAGTGAGGGCAAACGGGTGAAGGAGACATGGGGATGGAAAAGTCCCATCTCTGGCCTGGTGCCAATTAAAATGCAGAATTTGAACTTCAGAATTTAAAGGGATCTTAGAAAACATTCAGCCTAAATGCTTCATTCCACAGAAGAAATTGAGTCCCAGGCAGGTGACGTGACATGCTTAGGGTGACATAGCCAGTTTTTGGCAGACTCCAGATTACAATCCAGCTACTGTGAACACACCTCCTTTATCAGTTTATCCATCCATCTCGTCACTTATGCTTGGATTTATTCATTCTTCCATTCTTCTTTCACGTTTATTGAACTTCAAATCTACATCAGGCTCTGAGGGAGGCACTATCCCCTCTTTTTACCCCCCACAGTGCTGCAAACAGAGGTCATTTGCAGAAGATGTGCATTGCAGTAGACATGGCAGATGCAGACTCATGCTTTGCAGCATCATACTTCTCTTTGTCATCACCTTGTTTGCATTATTGCTCATTCTTCACTTCACTCTGCAACGGTCGCCACATAAACAACCAAACTACCACCATGAGAAGAACCTCATAGAAATGGAGTGCTTCTTTGTGAGCCCCGGCTCTTAAGTAGGTTTTTACAGTTAAGGATTTATTGCATTTGTGTTGGCCAAGCTCTACTTTTTGAGCCATTATGCAGGAGGCATGTTGAATGTCTGGCTGCCTTAAGCTAGTCATTGTCAGATCCATTAGAAGTCCAACTGTACAGCCAGACAGAGCTGTGTTCAAATCCTAAACCCACCACCTCCAGCCATGTGACCTAAGGGAATTATTTAACCTCTCTGTGCCTCAGTTTCCTCTTCTATGAAACTCATAACACCTGCATCTCATGTGCATCACAAGGCATGCTTAGCTTTTAGTGCAGTGCATGCAAAGATGTAGAGGTTGAATAAATGCTGTACATATGTACATATGTACATAGTTTGCCCAATAAAAGGATTTTTAAACTTTCACACCAGCTGTGCCTTTTATTTAAGACCAGCATCTACGATCAAGGAATAAAAATAAGTGAGGACAGAGTATTCTTTAGATTAGAAGAAGGAAGTAGTTTGGTCAATTTGGGCTAGTTTAGGGTAGAGGATGGTGACCTACAGCCCATTGGCCAAATCTGGTTCACCCCTTGTTTTTGTAAATAAAGTTTTATTGGAACACAGCCACATTCATTCATTTACATATTGCCTATGGCTCTTTTCTCTACAATGACAGAGTGTAGTAGTCTGGACAGAAACTGTATGTCCTAAAAAGCTGAAAATATTTGCTATCTGCCTCTTTACAGAAAAAGTTCGTCATCCCCTGGTTCACAGTCTATGTGGTATTTTATCTAACGATGATTGACACATGCCATTTTCCTCTCCAGATCTCCAAGATGAAGAGATATACAGTTGCACGGACAGCTGAATGGAGAACTGTATGCTCTACAGCTCTAACAGTCTGGGAATCACCTTTCACCAAATTTCTCCCACCCTTCTTTGTACTAGTGATTGGTATCAAGTTCTACAAAACCAGAATGTGGTTGTCAAGTGGCAGGCAGTAGGGGAACTTTATTGGTTTTGTACTGGTAGATAAATGTGTTAGATCCTAAACAAAGACAAAAGGCCAGTGACTCCAAGAGTCACAATATATCCGAGTGGTTAACCCTGTGATACTGAAATGACTCATCAAAGTCCTTGACTTTACTACTATTGGTTTCATTAGTTTTAGGCCCCACTCACTGTATTCGTGCTACAAGTATTTCTGAGAAGCTCTTCATGTGTGTCAGCTGCACGGGCTCTTGATTTGACCTCAGAATTTCTTTTAATGAGCTTCTAGCTTCCCTCAGCTGAAGACACTGAAGAAGTTTCTATGGACTCTATTGATTTTTGGCAATAACAGGAACAAGGTACTATAAGATGGTCAACAACAGAACACAACTTACTCTGGTGTTTCAAAGTCTGCATAGGAAGACAGGAGGCTCTCTGCACATTTCAAGCAGAAAAGCACTTAATACAGGGAATTAAAGGCCTAAACAACTGTGGGATGAGTTGAAGTCATGTTGGTTAGGAAGTCTGGAAGGACTGGAATCCAGGATGCTGTGCTGAAGTGGATAATCCTCAAAAAAATGAACAGAAAGAAGCCACTGGCAATGTCCTGCATCTACTGACACCTTCTCCCTCACAGCTACGTCTGAGAATAAGGACTTCCTCTCCTCCTTGGCCTTCAGAATACCACACCAGCATCTCTTCTTGCCAGAGTCCAACCCTGAACCCCGATCAAAAAAGTCTAGTGAATGTGATGTCCCCAGGCTAGCTTCTCCCATGCAAGGAAGAATGGAGAAGGAACAAGGGGATAAGGTTGAATTGATATTAAATAACCCAGCATATTGGGGGATCTGGAAAACTTCCTAAAAAATGTGATACCATAGACTGGGTTTTGAAAAATCAAGGTTGGTCAACCCCTAGCCTTGGTCAATGATTCATCAAAGAAGTTTCCCTTTCTCGACTGCAAGAGCCTGAATTAGGGAAGTGCAGTCCTTCCCAAGAAGTACTCACTGATGCAACCAGATGAGGAGGTGGCCATAAATAGCCTGATCTGCTCACCACTCTGTGTTCAAAATGGATAATGGAGAGCAAGCTTTCCTTCCTGGAGAAAGAGAGTTATGCATTGTAACTGTTAAAATGGAGAGTAATAGCTCTTTTTATTGTATATATAAATGGGGAATAATTTTTCTCCCAACATATTTCATAGGAAGTTTGGAATTGTTGTGCCAGGGGATTGTCAAAGGTGGTGGTCCCTGCCAGCAATGGTGGTTGTCGTCGGGCGATGCACAGAAGTGAGATCCTAGCATCTGCCTCTTGGTATTATTCTCCCTCTTCTTTGTAGCCTCCTCCTTTTCTTTTTAGAGCCACATCAGGAATCCTCCAGATAGACATCCCATTGGCAGCTGATTCTTTATCTTTCCCTCAAAGTTTAGATTGACAGAAACCTCACAGTGCTGGGAAAGTAAAGGTGCTGCATCAATTCAGCACCTACGGTTTCTCCTGTTATGTTAGATGCTTTGTGCACCTGAGGTCATTGCATCCTGTAAGGGACCTTTGAAATACCTATTACCCACTTTCCAGATGAGGAAGCAGAGGCCAAGAAAGGTACAGTAATATTTCTTAAGTCAAACACCTACAGCTCTGCTCCAGAGAAAGTGGTGAGAACTCCCACTCCCCTACTACAAGTGAATCCTAAATTCCTGGGTGACATGAAGGTCATAAGATTCTTACATCTTTGCAAAACCACAGAAAACCTTGAGTCCATCCCTTAAGACTTCTCTCCCTCCCCATTTTACCCCAGAAAATGTAAAAGGAAGATCTCACCATTGCCAGTGACAATAGCCACCGTGGTGTTTCACACCCACTCGAGATTCCTTCTGTATCATTTTCTAATAAATATAATAAAAAATAAATAGAGACATGGCTCCTTAGAGACTAGAACTTACAAAGATTTTTAAATTTTCAAGTCAAATTAGCCTTTAGGTGTTTTATTTCTTGTTACTTTTTATCTTTTTCACCTTAAACTGTTTTTCTATTAGCTGAATAAATACTTACTAGTGCTGGAAAAATAGAAAATACAGGTGCACCTAAAGAAAAATAAAATCTACAAGGGCATTGTGAAGATGAAATCCACAGGTCCTCGATAAGACAGTGAGTTCAGCACGTTGTTCTTCTCCACACCCAATCTCATGTATTTCCCAGTCCTTGATAACAATTCAAAGTTGGGGGACCCAGATCATTGTTATGATGTTATTATTTTATACATTATAAACATTCTATTTTTTAAATGGATTTCAGGCTTTTTTTTTCTTGCATGAATGTTCATAGCACCTTCATTTGTATTAGTCAAAATTGAAAATATTCTGACTATACATAAACAGGTAAATGGATAAACAGATTGTGGTACATCCATGCAATGGAATACTAGGAATCCTACTGTGTAAATAAAAGAAGTTAACTACATATGTAACAACATATCGTTCGATTGAGTTCAGGTTTTAATTCAGTTTTATAACCATAATAGTGCCATTTAAACTTATCTCTAATTATCACTGCTTACTGCTAGCCCTTCTATATGGCGACCATCTAGTTCTGAGTTCTTCCTTGTGTTTCATTACTCAGTTTGCAATATGTCCTAAAGAAGTTTTTCAAGGAGGGTTTTAGGTAATATATTTTTGTCTCTTTTGCATGTCCAATGATATCATTCTGTTCCCTGCATATGTAAATTCTAACTGGGAGACATATGTCAAATTCTTAGGGCATATCCTTTTCTTCTTTAAACTCTATACATGTTTCTAAGCTGTCTTCTAGAATTTAGTGTGCAAGGAAGAAGACTAAGTCTAGGCTAAATTTCATCTTTAGAAACAACCCATTGTCTTATGTGTGCATGTTTATAGAGTTTTGTGTTCATGTAGGCTGAAACTTTCACCAGGCTACATAGATGTGAGGCTCTTATCCATGGGTTTTCATAAATTGGGGTCAGCTCTTTTTGTCTAACATGGTTCCCCCCCCCACACACACACACATACATACACACCCCTTAGCTCAGGAAAGCTTATTGTGTCACATGGCTTCACATTTTCTGGCCAAAGTTTCTGGAAACTCCATTATTGTTATTCTCATCTTTTCAACTCCTTGTCCTCTTTTTCTAAATATTGGGAGATTTTCTCAAATATATTCTCCACGCCAGTGGCGTACCTTCGTGGTGCAGCAATGCTGCTCCTCCTTGCCTGTAACAGGGATTCAATTCCAGCCATTGAGGGCATGTTCTTCTTGCTTTATTCCATCACTATTTCCCCATCTATTTTTTTTGCCCTGTTTTCCCTCTAGATCTCGCCTTCAGACATTCTGCTTCTATTTCAGAGAAAGCAAGTCTTCACACAGTCTGTGAGAGTACCACACGGGTGTCTGAAATGATCATCTAAATTTTGAAATAAATCATTTTCAAAATTTCTCTGCTTTGGGCCGGCCCCGTGGCGCACTCAGGAGAGTGCAGCGCTTGGGAGTGCAGCAGCGCTCTGGCCGCGGGTTCGGATCCTATATAAGGATGGCCGGTGTGCTCACTGGCTGAGCGCAGTGCGGGCAACACGAAGCCAAGGGTTGCAATCCCCTTACCGGTTACACACACAAAAAAATTGCTCTACTTTGCTCAGGATATTCCTCCCCTGCCACCCTGTCCCCTCTCTGCCTTTTTTTTTTTTTCTCGCATCATTTTTTACTGGGCCCTGATCGTGGCTGCTGTTGATGACATCGTTTCTCTCTCTCATCCTCAAGCAGGGCAAGGTCGGTTTGTTAGTATTTGTTGAGAGTGATTTGTACTGTGCACTGTCCTTGTGGTCAGATTCTCTTCTCTAATCCACAATTTATGCTCACGGATCTCAGTCCAATTCTGACTTACTAATGGCTCTCACCTGGGGTGCGCCTGCCTTGACTGGGGTGCCCTCGTCCTCAGCCCTCAGCCCAACTTCCATCACATAGAGAACCAGCCCAGCTCTTCCTGTCCTGCAGCTCTCTTCAGAGCTTTGCCAGGGCCCCTGGACTTCTTGTGGCCATTTCGATCTCTCCCTGTTTTCTGCCCAGCAATTTGCTGTGATTCCCAGAATCTTCCTGGATGAGGGAAAATGGGAGGGAAGGGAACCTGCCAAAGGAGAAATAATAATGCTCAAGAGAAAAGCACTGGAGGAGGGAAAAGGAGTAGCTGCTCCATTTCCAGCTGATGCAGAGCCTGAGGCTGAGTCTGGGTACAGAGAGCAAGCAGGAGTGAAGAACCTTCCTGCTTTTCTAAGGAATTTTCTTCATAAAGGAAAGCAAGAGTGTGCCATATGCTGGAGCCCAGAGAGGTTTGCCTCAATCCAGACCCATCCACCCTGTCATTATTGTGAGGTATTCCAGATTCTGTCGCAAAGTTACACTGTCAGTCTTCCTCTGTCTCACCCACAGTCTTCACGAGAAGAGCTGCGTGGCTCAGCACTGGGAGGGTCCAGCAAGCCGCTGTTTGGAACTGGAAGTTGAGGGGCAGCTTACTTTGAACTTTCCCTAGCAGCTGTTATCTCAAGGGGTCAAAAAGACAATCTCCAAAGAACTAACGCACATGGTGGCCTGTCCCTCTTTCTTCTACCCAGTCTGGTTGAAAACTTGTTCATAGAGCAAGAGAAAAAAAGGTGAGGGAATATTATTATGACTATTATTTATTTATTTCTTTAGTCAATCCTTTTCACGGGATCTTTCAAAGTGCCAATTTCATTTTCACTCAGCGTCTCAGCCTTTGCAGATTTTCCCAGCAGCAGGATCTCTACTCCTCTGCTGGGTCTCCCAGGTTGAGCCTGTGAAGTCCCATTTCTGAGGGATGGTCATACAACTTACAGAAGGCAGGCTCTGGCTTTCTCACTGAGAGGCCCACGTGATTCATCTGGGCAGGCTGGCTGGACTGGAGCCCCATACTTAGGGTCTGGGGAGGAAGGTGACCACCCATACCCTCTAACCTTTTACTGTGAATTTTAGATCTCCCTTTTCCCTTCCATACCTCCAAACATCATAATCCTGCCCCACTCCCAGCCCTCCACCTAACTTAGGGGCTGAATTTTCTTGAGTCTATAATAGACTCAAGAAAACAAAATGCAAGCCAAGAAAAAAACAGATTTGAAAAGAAACTAACATGATTAGGGTATATTTATATTAAGAACAACAGTATGACAGTTAAGTTCAAAGGACCATGACTCCCCAGGTTCAAATCCCAGCTCTGTCACTTTTTACAGATTTGGACAAGTTATTTAACCTCTCTGTGCTTATTTCCTTGTCTGTAAAATGAGATAATAAGAGTACCTACCTTATAGAATTGTTGTGAGTACTAAATGCTTTAAGAGGTCAATGCTCAATACCTGTCCACTATTCATATTTTCTCTTGCATGGTAAGCTCTTTCAGGCATATTATTGCTAGGAATCCAGGCCCAGCTTGCAACACACAAGAGGAATAATAGGAAACAAAGTCAGAGCCTTATTACTAGGTGAGCAAACACACTACTATCAACCCTTCTCCCAAAAAGAGCAGGACTACTTAGTCAAACTTAGTTACAACGTGTGGCTCAGGCTCAGGTCTGAAGTGAAGCCAACTCCAGGTTCTAGAATGGTTAGTTCTCTGCAACAGTTCCCTGAGCCCACTCATCCATCACTCTGCCTAGACTGGGATGCCCAACCTGCCTCTCCCACCTAGGGACAGACAGAGAAATGGAGGTGATGTGAACAGCTGGTAGATAGAGCCCTGGTCTGCTTACACGTGGTGGCAGGATGTGGGAGAGAGAGCTCACCATGAATGAGCCACGCTCCAACATGTAATGCCTTCCTTGAGGGAAGACTGTATGCATGTCCTTGGGTTCCATCTTCTTCTGTGAAGAGAAAGAAACATGCCTTCCCCTCCCCAACAATTTCCCCATAGCCTCTCCATAGCTCAGCCAAATACACATGCTTATCCACACATTTTAGTTGAAGAAACTAAAGATTCTGGGATTCTGAGTTTCAGTGGTAGAACCAAGATGAGGACCAGGTTGTTCTCGGCCAACATCCACGCTGCTTCCACCATACCCCACAAGGGTGGCACGTGAATGCAAGGGTGAGGTCACACCAAGTTTCTTATTCAACTGCTGAGCCAGTTCAGAAAATGAGTTTGTCAAGAACCTGGGAACGTTATTTGAGCTTCAAGTAGGAGCCTCTGTGGAATGCATATCAGGGAAGGTCCTTCAGATCTTTGCCTAGATACATTCCTCTCCTGTTTTCTACTCATATGTTAAATAAAATCTGCTCAAATACTCATCACAAGAGTCTCACAAGATTTTCTCACAGCTCACTGAGCTCTGGGTTTTCCATCTGTAAATTAGGAATAGTAGTACTGACTTTGCAGGGTACTGAGAGGATTACAACCACTGTACAGAGTGTCTGATGTACATTGGATGTGCACTTGCAAAATGATTTTTATATATTAAGCAATGTGGTCTTCCTGGTATTTCCTGATATTTCTGGTCTCTCCCTCACCTTCTCCCATTCTGGTGGTTGAACACAGTAGCATCAGGAGATTCAGGAAAGACAAATAGCAACCGAAAAAGAGAAAACGTCTTTTAATCTCCAAAAGTTTAAATATTGTTTCCAGACATAAGCATACATAATAGGTCACATATAGGTTATTCCCTACCTCCTGAAATCAAGTGAAGATCCCATGGGATGGGAGAATGGAGAAGAGAGACTTCTTAAAGAGGCCTCATGCCTTGTCACCTGAGCGCCAGGTGAGGATTTGGGGGGCAGGAGGGGGGACCGAAGCCTGAAAAGCCCCCATACGATTAAGGCTCCCACAACAGAAGAGACCTGTGCCTTCTTTTCCAGTAGAACCTGAGGATGTGGCAAGTTTCCATACACTCCGCATGGTGTGGGAGCAGAAGAAATATTCATCACTCGGCCAGGAGCAGCCAAGAGCGAATGGAGGGGCCTTGTGAGGAGAACCAGGAGCATGTGGCAGACACTTGTGTGGGCTAGCAAGAGGAGACCAGGTAAGAACAAGGACGGCTCTGCTGATGCCACCAAGAGAGGTGGCAACCCAGAGCATATGCCTTCCTCCCCATCTCTCAAGACTTTAACACCAGTGACATCCCTACCTTAAAAAAAGTATACTTAGGCACATCACCTGGGTAAAGGGAAGGAACCTAAATTAACTGAAAGGAAGTTTCTACCACAAGAGGAATGGAGGCTCGAAATAGATACTAAGGTCTGGTAGAGAAGAGAAAGAAGGTTGTGGACCTTTTATACATGATGTAGAGTGAGTTTTATACCCCTTGCACTATTGTTTTGATTTCTGTGGATTCTATTGCAAGAGGACATATCATTTAATGCAAATAATGGATACAACTGAGAGAAAGAAATAGCATCGTAGAATCTCCCCTCCTTCAATACCTACTAAAATAAACACAAATTAGAAAGGAATTACAAACCAAAAATTCACCAGAAGCTACTTAATAAGGAAAAAACACTACGACCTTATTCAACAATTTTTATCTTTTTTTTTTAGAAGATGACCGGTAAGGGGATCTTAACCCTTGACTTGGTGTTGTCAGCACCACGCTCAGCCAGTGAGCGAACCGGCCATCCCTATATGGGATCCGAACCCATGGCCTTGGTGTTATCAGCACCACACTCTACCGAGTGAGCCACGGGCCGGCCCCCATTCAACAATTTTTAAAAAGCATCAGATAAGGGAAGGAACAGAAGACTCTGGTATACCAAAACCTGGTGTCATGCTTAACCCTTCATTTCTTAAAATGCCCTCCAATTTGAAAGGTGGGGTGGGGAGGGGGGAATGAGCTTGTGCAAAGAGCCAAGGGAAAGGTCAAGGGTGAAACTTTGAGGTAAGAAGTCTTGATGTATCATTCATTTATTCATCCATCCATTCATTCAGCAAATAATTGAGTGCCTACTCTATGTCAAGCACTGTTCTAGATATTTGAATACAGCAGGGAACAAAAGCAAAGTCCTTGTCCTATATTTTAATGGGGTTGAGGAAGGAAGCAAATGCTTTAACAGAGAGGGAAAGTATAAAGCATAAAATGATTCTGATGATGTTAAGTGCTATGAAGAAAAATATCAGGAAGGGGAATAGAATATTCCAGGTCAACTGCTGCATACAACAGCATAGTTAGCAAAGACCACATTGAAATACTGACATCTAAGACAAGACCTGATGAATCTGAGGGAGGGAGCTACATTGTTATCTGGGGGAGAATATTCTAGCAGGGGAACCTACTGCAGAAGTCCTGAGGACCACATGGGCCTGGCATATTTGAGGCTTAGCATGGAAGCCAGTGTGGCTGCAGCTAAGAGAGCAAGGGAGAGGAGAATGGTACCAGCCACTGTCACACGGAGGGCCCAGCAAGGACAGAAAGACTTTGACTTTGAGGGACTGAAATGGGAGACTTTGAAGGGTTTTGAGCAGGGGAGTGTCATGATGTGACAAATATTTTTAATGAAGTATTATGGCAGTTGCAATGAAAATAGAATCCTAATGAGGTGCAGCGAACTTTTGGCAGGAAGAGCAAAGACTGCCAAGGACCAGCCTTCTCCACTGGAATGAGCAGAGATGCCTCTAACTGGCTGGCAGTGGGCCCTGCTACAGGATACTTTGTGGTATCTTAGAAGAAAATCAGTGTGAGGTCAACTAGAAGCTAGAGCTGAGCTCTCACTTACCCCATGCCTATGTCCTCAAAGTCCAGAAGAGTGTTCAGAAAGAAGTATCCAGCCTAGGAAATTGAACTAAAAGTGACAAGACCATCTGATCAAAGACAAGGCAAGAAAGAAACATTACGGTATTCTCTACATTGGATCAGAGTGAAGAGAAGATCTGGGCAGAGCTCTCCATGCTAAGCCTGAGAAAAAAGGGGGAAAATGGCATTTCAACTATGCAAACATTCTATAACGCAGAAGAGAAAGGAATCACAATCCGAATAATAATAATAATAATAATAATAATAATAATAATAATAATAGTAAAATTAAAATCTCAGTATGCAGTCCTGTAGACAAGACTCAAAAACAAGATGATGAAGCAATATTCTGTGATGAAAAGGAAGATTATCAAGTTAGGAAAATAGTTGAGGGCCAAAGCAGCATCTTTACAGGTCAGATAAATAAATGTGCACCTGCGAAGAACAGACTAGGCACAAACAAAAATCCAAACGACAGCATAAATTAAAGGCTTTGGAACATCACTGTGAATACAAAGGAAAAAGATAAACCAAATAAATCTATTAGAGATGATGATCCATAAGGACTTCAAAATTGTCCCACATAAAGGTCACTTCTATTCCTCAAGTAGCGATCCCAACAAACGGAAGAGTGTTCAGAGACATAACTTCATGTTTTTTTCCCTGATATTAAAAAAATACTCTATCTGTGAATCATAAAGAAATCAATATGCTATGGAAAAAAATGTAATTTACAAGGAGCCACTGAATGTATCTTGATCAATATTAACTAAAGAGAATTATTTCATCCAGACACACAAAAAAAAAAGGGAGTAGGAGGGGAATCAAGCTGGCCTCCAATTTCCCAACACCAACATTTTTCCAGAAAAAAAATCGGAGTAATGTCTACAAAGCTTCGAATAAGGGAAAGGGTAACCCAAAAATATTAAAATCGAAGACATTCTCAAGCATCAAAGAATTCAGAGAATATGTGAGTCACTTTGGAAAATATACTGTAAGACTTAATCCAATCACATGATGATTTTATTCTTTAAAAGAAGCACATCTCTACAGTGGAGAAGTTATGGCTAAAAGAACTAAATCCACGTAAATAAGTGTAGACAACAGCATAACAGCAAAAAGTTTGATTGCTGAGGTCTGGCCGGTGAGAGTGTGATGCTGGTAACACAAAGGTCAAGGGCTCTGTGCTGGCCAGCTGCCAAAACAAAACAAAACAAAAATTCAATATTTTTTTTTTAGTTGCTGAACAAAATGTGTTATAAATAACTACTGTAAGTTTGAAATTATAAAAACAGGAGACCAAAGAAAGGAGGGGGAGAAATTATCAAGAGTGCAAATCACTTCGTCTTTCATAGTAAGAGGAAATTAGTACTACCTGAAAAATTGAAAGACGTTAAGTTAAAAGAGAAAAAATGGCACCGACTTATTTGGTTTCATCAAGTTTTACTTAATCTTAGAGGGATATTTGAGGAAATAATATCACTGGCCGTGAAAGAAACATGATCAAAATTTCAGCAATTCCTTGGGTTTCACTTCAGTTTTTCTCTGGTCTGGTCACATTGAACTGGAATTGAGAAAATCCTTTATGTTAACAAACATGTTCAGTGTGATTTCTTTTTAGCTAGATATTTATTTATTTACTTAAACAACATCCCACTCCATCTTTTCCATGTACAGAGATATTTGAAATGATGTCCATCAAGAGGTAAGGCTGGTCATTCCTTCCTGGTGGAATTTTGAGGTAATTTGTTGCTTTTTTGTACTTTAAAAAACATATTTTTTAAAATTATTTTATTATGAGCATTTACCAGTTAATAAAAATAAAGTTATTATGTTAAAAAATACATATGCTTACAAACCACAATGAGATACCACCTCACACTCATTAAAATAATGGCTATTATAAAAAAATAAATAAACAAAACACAAAACAACAAATGTTGGCTAGGATGTGGAGAAACTGAAACCCTGTGCACTGTCATTGGGAATGTAAAATGGTACAGCCACTGTGGAAAACAGCATGACTGTTAGTTCCTCAAAAAATTTAAAATAGAATTACCATATGATTCAGCAACTCGACTTCTGGGTATTACCCGAAAGAATTGAAAGCAGGGTCTCGAAGAGAAATGTGTACACCCATGTCCATAGCAGCATCATTCACAATAGATACAAGATGGTAGCAACCCAGTGTCTATCAGACATGTATGCATAAACAAAATGTGGTACATGCTTACATTGCAATATTTTTTGGCCTTATAAAATAAGGGAATTCTGACATATGCCACAATGTGGATGAACCTTGAGGACATTATGCTGCATAAAATAAGCCAGTCACAAAAAGACACATACTTGTATGATACCACTTAAATGAGGTATCTCAAATACCTCAAATTCATAGAGTAGTCAAATTCATGGAGACAGAAAGTAGGATAGTGGTTTCCAGTGGTTGGGGGGAGGAAAAACGGGGAGCGATTGTTTAACAGGTACAGAATTGTAGTTTTGCAAGATGAAAACCGTTTCCAGAGAGGGATGGTGGTGATGGTTGCAAAACGATATGAATGCGCTGAATACCACTGAACTGTGCTAGGATCATAATGTGTTATGTGTTTAGGTTATGTGTATTATACCACAATGAAAAAGTGTTATTGAATAAATAAATAAATTTAAAACCTGCTTAAATCTGATGTCGTGATAAATCACTATGTGATGGTGTCCCGAGACCAGAATTATGATTCACTAGTGATTGATTGTTTGAGGGCTTGCTGCGTGCTATAAATAGCCTCATATAAACAATGCTATTTTAGTCTTCGCAACTTCATGAGCGTGTTTCCATTTTAAAGATGAGGAAACTAAAGCTCAGATGTGTTGAGTGACAGGACAACATTCACACACTTCCAAGTGCTGAGAGGGAGCCCAAATCCACATGTTTAATTCCAAGTCTATTCATCCATTTATCAGTTTTGTACTGAGCGCCACTTTGTTCCACATATTATATATGCTCTGCTAGGGCATAATTTCTAGACCTCCTCCTGGTAACTAATTTTGACTAAGAATTTCCTTTTTAGTTGGTTAAGGAAAGGGTATGGCAATATTGTGTACTGATTAAGAGACTCTAATTCATAAACCATCCCAAAATTGTACATCTGCTTAGCTTTCCTTTTCATCTTCTCTTTGAAGATGAAATAGTAACTGATTTTGCATATACTCTGGAGATTTATTTCATTTAAAAAGTAAAGTATAATGATATTGGAACCATGGAGTTTATAATTTTTTCACCTGTACATTTATGCTTCATGCACTTTCTGTATGTGGTTCTATTTCACGATTTTAAAAAAGTTTTTGAGAAAAAGGACTGTTAAACACAAGCATAATTTATTAGTTTTCTTTATTCAATAAATTTGATTTTGTTCTGTGATAAATAGTATGAAATGAATAATTAAACCTATTTATATAAATGTACATAGGACTATATATTATTTACCAACTGCTGTGTATCAAGTTACCCCCAAAATTGGCTGCTTGAAACAACAAACCTTTATTCTCTCATGACTCTGGGCCAGGAAAACAGGCACTGCTCAGCTGGGTGAGTATCTCTTGCTCACCCTCTTTTACTAACGTGTTGACTGCATCGTGGAGCTCAACTGGAGAGGATCTACTTCCAAAGTCACCTGTGTGGCTGGTAGCAAGTCCCAGGTATTTGCTGGCTGTTGTTCCTTGCCTCATGGATTTCCTGTAGGTCTGCTTAGAACATGATAGTTTGGTTCTCCTAGAGGGAAGGATCTCAGAAAGAGAGAAAGGAGAGACCCAAGATGGAAGCTGCAGTCTTTTCATAACCTAATGTCAAAAATTACATCCAGTCACTTCTGCCTTATTCTATTAATTAGAAGTGAGTCACTGAATCCAGCCCACACTCAAGAGGAGGAGGCCACACAAAGGCATGTACAACAGGAGGTGGGAGGTCACTGGGAGCCATTGTACAGATTGGAAAGCCATGTACCAAAATGTTAGCAGCAGTTGCCTGTAGATAGTGGATGGTATTTATGGGTGTTTTTTACATTCTTGCTGTTTTTCTGTTTTTCTAAATTCCCCATGGTGCAGAGGTAGAAGTGGTTAAAAGCATAGACTCTGTATTTCAAGTCTATTTCTGTCACTCACCAACTAGATAAGATGCGAGGCAAAGGTTGATCATGGTGTCCAGAAATTGTTAATGTGCCTGAATTGAGATACACGTTATGCTTCCATCACACTAAATATACCGCACTGGTGACAATGAGACCTGCAACATTTTGCTAAGCTCATGACTGAAAATATGTAATGAGAAAAATGTTGTTTCCAATATTAGGAATGAATAAAGAATAATATATTTTTAAAAAATATTTGGTGGCTTCAGAGACAGAAATTAGCATTTAATCAACAGCTATTTACTTAGCAACTACTATGCACAGGCAGGCACAGTGGCTACTGAAAACCACTGCCCTCGTAGAGCTGATAACACAGTGCAAGAAATGGATAATCAAACAAGCTACTTCAATACTAATTTATCAGACATTGTAATTAATGCTAAAATGAGTAGAGTGATGAGATTAGATGACAGGGGAGGGCACAGAGTGGCACAAGGAAGGCTTTGTAGACAGGGCCCTACCTAAGCTGAGACTGTGTTAGCCAAGCTGAGGCTCAGCAGAGGTCTACTGGAAGGAACACTGTAAGCATAGGGTACTATGATAACATAGAGAAAGGTGACATTACTGAGAAACAGCAGGCTTAGACAGGTTAATTAAGGCCAGGTTATGGAGCATGCAAAACTGCAGATGGCAGAAAGTAGGGTGCATGTTTAAAACATGCAGAGAGCAATGACGTGGTGAATTCTCTGTTTAAGGATGACCATGTTTCTCTCAAAGGAAGTGTGGATAAGTGGTCAGCTCAGCCCCTGGGGAGGAGTGTAAAGGAGCTTTAAAAGGAGTAATTTTGAGCCATCTCAACAGAAATTTCCTTTAGGTTGAGCTGAAATCAAGCTGTATATTAGAGTGTCTTGCTGTTCCTTTAAAAAGCTTTTGTCTTCTCCAGTATTGTCTTTCAGACTTCTCCAAGAAGAAATTTTCAATTAACCATTAGCTTATGCTGCACACATTTGTTCTTAAATGCACTCATTCATTCTTGTAGGTGATTAAGGATGACGGGTATATAAATATACAAGTACATAAATGACAAGTCAAACCATGTACATATGGTAATTTAATTCTGAGATGAGTACCATGTTTATGCACTTCTATCAGACCGCCTACTTTTGATGAATGTGCAATTTCTTACCTACCATTTTATCACTGCCAATATTTAAGTAAATATCCTAAGTGAGGCACTAGAGAAAACCATCTACACCATCCATATAATTTGCAGCTGGGAAAGATAAGCAATAAGGTTTTTTCTAGATTCTAAATAAATTGATGCTTCCAACTTCAGTAATGCCACATATTTAGCAGGTACCCAGTGATGTGTAATGTGCCACTGGATAAAGTAACACTGATTCTATGTGGGAGTCTAAGATTTAAGACAAAGTTCAATAATTTGGCTGAAAATTACCAAGAATATTTCAGAAACTATCACGGATTGTAGAATTTTAGAGTTATGTAACTAAACAGAAGGAGCACAAAATCCAGCTAAATGAGATTAACCATGAATAAAAGAATAAAGGCATTCTATAAAGGAGGAATTGGGTGAGAAAGTAGAATGGCTCTGGTCAGGAACCTACAGGAAGTTTGATGCTGCTAAAGACAGGATGGCAGAGATGAGACAGAGGTAGGCAAAGGCCATTTGCACGCCAGGGTGAGAGATATGGACTTTATCCTGAGGCCATGGAGAGGTGTTAAGCAAGGAGTGGCATGGCACATGGCTTTAGGTAAATTATGCTAGTAAAAACATGGAGAGGAGTTGGAGGATGTTGTCTCATCTCCACAGCAGGCTGGAACTCCCAGCATTCTCTGATCCTCACTCACCCATGTGGTCTGAAGCTTCCCAAGCACCACAGCAAGTAGGCATGGAGAGTGATTCAAGAAAGTCAGGAAGATTCTGGCTTGTCCAAGTCAAAACTCAAAATCATCCCTGACCATTAGCAAAATAGAAATGCAGGGCTCAATGCTGAGGGATTGGAGCCTTCAGATATGATGTGAAACCACAGTTGTGACTCTAGGTGGTCATACACTCTTCAAGGAGCTTTTTGCACCCCTCAGGGTGTTGCCTAGAGCTGAGCTGTTGTACAACTGTGGGTTTTGCAAACCTGCATTCATGAGTTCCTTTGTAAAGCTGTCTCCTTCCCACACCCTGCCCTGCAACATCGACCCTCTACGAAACTCTGGGGTCTCAGCATTTGAAGTAAAACTGAAAGTTCCAAAAGAACTACAGGGGACTTTTGCTGTCATGTCTTCCCCAAACTTCTTATGCCAAAATATACCCTCATCTTTTACTGCATATAAGCTTCACAGATATCAGGTTGACTAAGATTCTAGATGTTGTAGTTAAAGAACCTGGGGTTTGGAGTCCAAGCAGTTGGTTTGGATTCTCATTCTGTAGCTTTCTTACCATCTGACCTTAGATCCCTTTAACCCTCTAAGCCTCAACTTTCCCATCTGCAAAATGGGAGGTTAACTAGATGATGTCTGAGGGAGCTTTGAGCTCTCTAACATTCTATGACTGCAAGAACATCCTGTCCTGGATGCTGAAGAGTAATTAAAGGAAACAAGCCACAATTCCACTATCATACATAGCCATGATATTCATAATAAGCAAATACCCAAACAATGTTTAGGCAAATGCCTGGTGGCATGGAAAATTCTTCAGCTCTATTGTCAAATGAGAAAAAGAGCTACAGAAAAAATATGCATAGAAAAATATCCAAAGAGTAGTCTCATGTTCATTTCTGGCTATAAAATTTTCTTTTTGGTGCTTATTTTTATTTTTTACAGAAAAGGTATGTTATTTTCACAGTAATAAAATAAATATTATTTATTAAAATAATAAGGGTTATCATTCTCTGGAGCATCATGGATTCATTGATCATTCTTAAGGAGAATCAATGAAGACTTTGCAAATGATGTTACGTTTAATCTGGAACACAATGGCTAAATAGGAGTAAATTTTTTTCTTAGCAACCCCTCCATCCACCCATTGTCCTATTTTTTTGTCCTGAATACATATTATTGTTTCTCATGACTGATCTCTGACTTTCCCCACTAAAGCATGTACTACTGGAAGGCAAAAAGCAATGCTCCTGGTTCACCTACATCCTCTCTAAAATCAGCAAGCATTTGGCCCTCAGAATATGCAGACTAAACAAACTTGCACTTATGACGGGGTTTTCCTGAAGGTAGTGGTGTTGATTAACACCTAACTCCATGGACAGTTATGCAAAAATCCTCTGTCCCTGGTTTCTCAGTGGTAAGTGCCCCTCAAGCCAGGGTCATGAGTTCATTTTCTACATCCCTTAGCTTCATTGTTTTCTTCATGGCTTGGACCAAAATCCCAACAAAGTGTGGCAGCCATTGCACCAGGGAACCTGAGTAGAGGCAGAGGAATGAGCAAAAAGCACAAGAGAGTTAAGATGTGAATGGATGGTCCTACGTAGAAGCAAGGAGTCACTGGAGTAGGGCAGAGAGATGGAAAAAGCAGAGGGAGGAGAAAGAAGGCAGAACTCCTACTTGGACCTAGGCAATGACAAGGTGAAGTCAATCTCGGAAAGCTAGTATGGAACAGTTGTCAGCTGCACTGTATTTCTTTAAATGCCATCTATGTCTGCATGTGAACTACTCCCAAATTTTACAACTCTTGCCAGCCCCAGCCCCCAAACTGCAGACTAACATATTCAACTTGCTACTTGGTACGTCCACTGGGATACCTAACTGACCTCTCAAAGTTAACATGTCCTAGACTGAACTCTTGATCTTCCCTCCCAAACCTACACAACTTTCAGCCTCCACATCTCAGTGGATGGAAACCTCAGCTTTCCTGTCCTTGGGTCAAACCAGGAATAGGAGTCATCTGTGCTCACTTTCATATTTCACATTCAACTTGTCAGGAAATACCATTGGTTTTATCTTCAGGAAATATCAGAATCTAACTACTCTTCACCAACCCCACCATTACCAGTTTGGTCCAAGTCACCATCATGTTTTGCCCTTTTTATTGCAAAAACCTCCTGAATTCTGACCTCCTTCCTTAACTCCCTATAGTCTATCCTAAACATAGCAGCCAAAGCGATCCTCCTAAGGCATACATTATTTAATTTTGTTTTTACAATCCTCTGATCAAAACATTACACTGGCTTCCCATTTCACTCAAAGTCAAAGTCAAAGTCTTTTTTGTAGACAATGGCCTATGAGACCTCATATGTTCCAGTTCCTATTACTTCTCTTAAATTATCTCTCTCTTCTGCTCTTGACACGTGAATCTCCTACACAATTATCACTGTTATTTGTGATAGCTTGCATACATTTTATCTAACTGTTGAATAATATGAATAGCTAGTATTTGAAATCTCGTATGTGCATAGCACTTTGCAGTTTACAAATTACTTCTGTATATAATATCACATTTAATCCTCACAACGGTGTTTTGAATTAAGTATTACTTTTCCCATTTTACAGATAATAAATCTGAGCTCAGAGAGGTTGAACAACTTGTCCAGGGTCACATGGGTAGTAATTGGTGTGCTTGTATTCAAATATTAGTCTGTTTGACCCAAAGGGAGGGAGGAGTTAATGTTTATTGACTCATACTTGGTTAAGGTCCTTTACTTGATAATCTCATTAAATGCCCCTTAATCTCTATCTTAATCTATTACCTTCCCTCCTTCCATTATGTCCTACTCCATTATGCAAGGTGTCCTGTACATAATAGATGCTCATAAAATGTTAATAAGCATCATCATCATCATCATCACCATCATCATGATATTACAGACTTTGTCTTTTGAGTCCTTACCTTGATTAACATGGATCATGTACTATTTATTTTTTTATTCATTAACTGAAGAAAGAGACTTGTGAAGAGCCAAGGTGAGAGAGCTAAATTCAGTGGGCAACAACTGTCTATGTTTCTTTCTTTCTTTTTTTCAAAAATTATTATCTATTGGTCCTCACTATCTGCTCTGTGGACTTTCCCAAGGGATTGCTTGGTTCACTGAGTCCCTACCTAATTCTCTTTCCACCTAGCAATGTAGTTACTCAATTTGCCAACTGTATGTTTTTAAGTGTCCTTTTTATTATCTTTTGTAAATGTCAATATGGTCTAACTCATTATCGCTCCCTCACTGGTTCACCCATATCCTCAGATATACATATTTTTCCTCTTTCTCAGAAATTGTTCAAAGCTTGGTCAGTTATTTAACCAATAAATATTTGTTAAGTCTTTAATACAGGCCAATCCCTGATTTAGGAATTGAGAATAAACAAAGGGATAGGACACTTCATCCTTGTGGTACAACAAAGGATAAAGATAAGAGCCAGGGTAATTTTAGCCTAATCCTAGGATATAAATGCATGACCAAGAAGGTACCTAGGGGATCAATGAGTCTCCATTTTATCAGTATTGAAACTGAGTCCCAGATTTTTAAAAGCAGTTTCCAGTTTTTTGTACCAATTATTTTTATCTCAACAAGTTTTGTGTTTTATTTATTTATTTATTTTATTTATTTATTTTTCTTTCCTTTTTGTCTTTTCTCGTGTCCGGCAACGGATCGCAACCCTCAGTGTTGCACCCGCACCTCGCTCAGCCAGTGGGTGGGAACCGGTCTGTATGTGGGATCCGAACCCTCGGCGGGAGCGCCTCCGCGCTCCCAAGTGGTGCACTGTAAGGTTTTGTGTTTTATAAAATTGTGTACCCAATAAAAAAAAATACAGTCAGGTGCCACACGATGACATTTCAATCAATAACAGACCGCATATACGATGGCAATTCCATAAGACTCTAATGGCTATACCATACAGCCTAGGTGTGTAGGAGGCTATGCCATTTAGGTTTGTGTAAAAGCATGCTACGATGTTTGCACAACAGTGAAATCACCTAACGATGCATTTCTCAGCACATCCTTGCCATTAAGCAATGCATGACTATATCATTTTTAAGCAATTTCATTGTTTCCCAGTTTTATTAACTGAAGGTGCCAATTAGGGCTTCTAATTAGCATGCGTTAGAGTTGCTACATTAAAATGATTTCAAATTAAACTGATCAAAATTAGAAGTTGACATTTTCTGAGCCTGTGCATTACTAGGAAGGTTAAACATATTTTTTTTCTATTTTAATTTTCACAATTTTTGTAGACCCCTAGGGACTCAGGGTGCACAATTTAGAAAAATTCACTGACACCAATGTCAAAAGTACAGCCATGAGTGCTATAGTCTACCCATAGCTCTTCATATTTCATTCATTCAACAACCTTCCTTGAGTCCCAGCTGTGCCCCCATCACTCTTATAGGTATTGGGATGCAAAGAGCTGCAGGAGCCCCCTGAATAGAAGGGAGCTGACAAGTGTGAGCTTTTGAGCCGCAAATCATTCAAAGCAGGTAGACCCAGTGAAAAAATAGTGAACAGAGGGATGGAGGAGGTAGAAAGGAATCGGGTTTTAAAAGAATTTATTGTGTAGCATCATCCATAGAGTTTGATTTTATTGCATAAGCAATAAGAGGCCATTGAGGGTTCTAAATTATGAAAATGACATGATCACTATGACTTTCAAAGGCAGGAATGTGGAGTGTGTATTAGCTTGGGGGAATAGAGTGGAAGCAAACAGACCACAGCAGAGGCTATCACAGCAGTCTAATCAAGAATCTGCGAGGGCCAAAACAGTGGAAAGGGGGGAGTAAAAGAGACTGGATGTGAGAAATATTTAGTACATTAGATTGGTCTAGAGAAGCAGCAAGGAGGACTTATAAATTCTACAGATATCCTGTTCTACCACTGTCACTCCCAGCCTCCTTTTTGACATCATCATGTGCTATATTCCATGTGACCCTCTAAAAGTGGGCCTCAGTTTAGAGACCAGAGGTAAACACCTGATCTCAGATGGACCAGGTTTCTTTTTTCCTGAAAATCTTAAATTAAAACACAGAGTCTAAATTGTCCATATGCTGGTAAGTCCTGGATATTAAGGTTGGAGCCAAGAAGATGCAGGGCTAAAGACCACACTGGGATATGAACAAGTAGCAGAAGGTGGAGCAAGTAGGGTGGAGAACAGAGACAATGTATACAGGGAAGGAAAAATGAAGGACCATGTCATCTAGGAGAGGGAGTAAGGGAGAGAGGAAGAGGAAAAGTGAGGGGGAGATGGAGATGGAGACCCTGATAAGAGATTGTAGTCTCTGAATTATAAGAAAACAAATTGGGAATTATTATTCCAGAGAAGCGATGAGATTTACTCATCCTACCTGGACAAGGTGTTGAACAGAATGTTGCCTCTCACTTTAGAGTGGTCCGGGAGATAGGAGAAGAGAACCAGTAAAGAAGACTGGAGAGCGTCATGTCCCTGCTGTCACGAGACCAAATATGGCACAAAAAAGTTGTGGCACTTAAGTGTTTTAGAAATGTGACAAATCAAAGTGTTTGCCTGTTTTTAAGAAAGCAAGCCTTCCGCAGAATCAGCTGGGTAACCACAGCCATTATATTTACACATTTGTTTAGCAACAGTAAATTGCAATACCACATTTTGGGGTGTGGGGGTTTCTAAAGACTGCTTGTGGTGAAGGGATAACAAAGGCTTCATTGAAGTAAAGGATAAATGCATGAGTGCAGGCCCTCATTCCAGGTGGGTACAGAGACAGAGAGCTTGGGGAGGCACTTCCACTGTCGGAAATGTTACCTCCAGGGGACACGATGGCATAATGCTGTGTATTATAATGAAAGTTTGAACAAGAAACTCTGAAAACCAAGGTGGGGATACTTACATGAGCCAGAGAGATATGGAGAAGTATTTTCCAAGGAGGATCCATGTGGGTATTACAGGATAAGCAGACATTCACTGGACAACTAAAGGCAGAAGAAGGTGCCACAATAAAATTATCTCACATTTTCTCCAAATGGTATTTCATACATGTAGGCACTGATTCAAAAACAAAACCTTAAACCTCTTGAAAGTAGGGTCTAATTTTTTTTTTTTAATTAATGAGCTTATATTTTCCTATGTGGGTCCCAGCCAATAATATATACAATATATTTGTTGTTATTCCACAGTAGTCAACCACATGAGGTTAGGAGTCCAACAAACTTGCCTTCAAGTCCCAACACTGACAGTTCCTGCTGTGTGACGTTAAGCAATTTATTTAATAGTTCTGTGCTTCATCATGTGTTCTAAAATGGTATTTACTTCATTGGATAGTTTTCAGAATTATACTACTTCCAGTAATGCAGAAAATATTTGAAACATGGTTACTTAAGAAAAAAACTGTGCTTAACATTCATTATCTAGTAAAATCATCTCAAAGTTGTAAAGATGTTGATAAATGTAAATAATTAACTTACTACCTTTTTAAAAAATATTACAGAAAATAAAGAAAAAATTTTTATCCACGCTGTTCGTCCAAACAAAACATCTGCCCTTCACACCTCTCTAAAGCTCCCTTCTGATTTTCATTGCCCTTGGCCTATATATTTATAACAGATAAAACTCTACTATGCATTTACTTATATGTTATGCTTCTTTTCACCTAACATTATTTAAACACATTTCCTGTTTTTTTCTTGTATTACTCAAAATTCTTTAGAACTGAGGTGTAATAGTTCATTTAACTTGTCCCCTGTTGTTAGGTATTTGAATTATTTACAATCTTGTACTGTTAAAAATAATACTGTATTGCCTTTATTTATTCTCTAAACATCTTTTGAACATCTACTAAGTGCAAGACATAATTCTGCCATGTGGAGTTAGGATGCTGATTCAAGCAGAAATTCTGCTTGCAAGATTTCAGTCTAGTAGAGCATAGCTAAATCAGTAGGTAAATAAATACCTGCAATAAGAGGAATTGTATGTGGATAAGGCTATGACACATCCTTTCTAGCATTTTTAAAAACCAAGGGCCGTACAAAAGTTCGAGTGTGTGGGCTTGGAACTAGTGTGGTGCAGTCAGATTTTAGGTTCAGGAGTCAAACAGATTTAAGGACTGGCCTTTTCTCTACCACTCATTAGCTGCATAACTTTGGGCAATTACTTATTTTCTCAACTTCAGTTTCATCATTTGTGAAATAGTTAACGATAGTATGTATTTTAGAATATGGTTGTAAGTATTCAATGAGCCAATGCATGTAAAACATTCAGCATAAAGTCTGGGATCTTACAAGTTATCAATAAATGTTAATTATTATTTTCATTAAAAAAAAAGACGAATTTCTCATGGGTGCTATAAGAGATGCCCAAATATACTTCTAGAACAATTGATTCTATTTGTCTGTAATTTAGGGTTAGTAAAACAAAACACAGTGAGATTGCATTGGAATATTTAGTAAGGACAGGTCATAGAAGGTCTTTTTTTTTTTTTCCTTTTTGTCTTTTTTACTGACCAGTAATGGGATCGCAACCCTCGGTGTTGCGCCCGCACCACGCTCAGCCAGTGAGCGGGAACCGGTCTCCACATGGGATCCGAACCCTTGGCGGGAGCGCTGCCGTGCTCCCAAGCGGGGCCAGCCCCACAGAAGGTCTTGAACTCTAAATTAGAGAGCCTGGGCTACGTTCTGTGAGTGATGGGTTATACCATTGACCAGTGACTGAGGTGTCATAGAACAATGGTTAAAAGAGCACAGATTTAACAATAAAGGGTTTGTTAAATAAACCATGGTATGTGCAAATAATGGAATACTATGAAGCCATTAAAATAATTAGTAGAAGAACAACTAGTCACTTGAAAGCGATTTATAATATTAGCTACATAGAAAAGTCAGGTCATAAAGCAGTATATGCAGTATCATCCAGAGTTTGTATCAGAAACAAAAAATTGAAAAGGGCCGGACAGATACACACAGCAATTTCTTTGTGGTTATTTGTAAATATAGAGATTATGAGTGATTTTCATTTTCTTCTTTGTGCTTTGCTTTTCCTTTTCCTTTTTTAAATTGGACACTTGGTACATCTCTAATGGTTCAGCATTTGGATGGTTTTCAGTTTCCATTGTTAGAGGCAATGCTTTGATGGAAACCTTGTATATATATATATATTTGTGTGTGTCTCTGTCACTTTATGTCAGTGGAATTTGGGGACCAAGAAGTATGGCCACAGAACGTGTATTACTTTACATATTTAAAAGTTTAATTTAAGAAAAAAATAAAAATGGGCTCTGGAGCTAGACTACCTATGTTTGAATGTGAAATTCACCATTTTCTAGAATGTGACCTTAAGGAAGTTACATGAATTTTCTGTGCTTCATGTCACTCTTTATGAAGTGAGATACTAATGTACCTTTCTTATGGGGTTAATGTAAAGATAAGATGAATTAATTTTTGTAACTTAAAACAGTGCCCAACACATGGTGAGTACTTATCAAAAGTTAAAAATCATGAATTTTATTGTTATAATACAATAAAAAGTGTTGTTATTTTGTTTTTCCCTGGAGCATTTTTTCCATATCACTTAATGTTTTCTGTTAGGACAGTATCTCATATACCCTCCAATTAATCCTTTACTCTCACTGTTTCTTCCTATCCCCACTTTAGAAAATGTTCTTTAAGAATAATTGCCAGGTCACAGGATATGAACCTTTTTTTCTTTTTTGCTCTTGATTTGAAAACTTATTTTTTTAATATTCTTTATCCAATCACTAGTCACAATATATTTTGGCATGGAAATTAGAACGTAGTTCTACAGTGTCAAAATCAGTTCTGAAAGAACACTGAGATCCCTAAAGGATTTCAAGCTTCATGTTTCAAGGGAATATTTCATTTACCTTGATGTTCATAACAAGCATTTGTTACTAACATTTTCCACTGGGACCTCACCGACATAGCAGATCAAAGATGGAAAGGGGGTCTTTTTTGTAAAGTGGAAGGCCCTCCCGCCAGAAGCAATTACATATCACCAGAGAAGGCATCCTTTAAAATTTGGGGGTTTTGTAGAACATAATTGTATCACATAAAATTTTCAGTTAAGCATAGCCTTAGTTGTAAGATGAAGCCCTTTTAGAATTCAGATGTATTCTGTGTGCTAGCAAAAAAAAAAAAAAAAAATCCTTTTCAGAATCCTTTGTGCTTCCTCTGTACAGATCTGTAAATGATAGACAAGTACCTTTGGCTCACATGAAGAAACTGAGGACTGAAAATCAGGATACCTGGTTTTTAGACTTTCTCTGCTACTAATTACCTGAGTGACCTTGTACTAATACTGACAAGGTAAGTTCTCTGAACTTCAGTTTTCTAGCTATAGAAATGAGGCAGAGAATCAGCTGACATCCATGGTTTCTTGTAGTCTAAACATTCTGCTATGTTTTTCCTGATTTTATTGTTTCTCTCTAGACTTGGCTCAGAATTAGGAATGCGGTAGGTAGTCATTGATTATTACAACAGAATTTCACTTAGTATTTGAGGGAGAGCATGAAAATCCATGTACTAATATTTTCTTCCTTGACATCCTACCTATCTTTATAAGGTGTCAGGCCCTGTTACCTGATGGGGACACATGGTGAGCAAAATAGAAACAGTATTTGTCCTTTTGTGTTTAGAAGAAAATCAGATAATTAAGCAAGTGATGACAATTAAATTTGATAGGTGAGGTGACCTCAGGGATAGCCAGCTTTGAGATGCTGTGATTTTAAAGCTGGACCAACCAAGAGAAGATACTAATTGCACTGAAGAGTCAGCTCCTTTAGAGGACTTTCTCTGGCCCTTTTCAACATCTTCAACCCAGGCTGGACAAGGTGTTTCCCCTCTGGGCTCCCTGATATCCAGGGTCTACTTCCACCTGATCCCCTTAATACATTACATTGAAAATGTCTGTACATATGTGTCTACCCCATTAGATGCATGGTCCTCAAGGAGGGCCATTTCAATTTCATCTTTCTGCCTCCACCCACCACCCCTATTTTAACACATAACACAGTTCTTGATGCTTCATTGGATCTCAGAAAATGTTGGTTGAAGAGACATAAGAAGCAATCCACGTACACTTTGAGAAGAGCAGGGACGGGTTGCGGGACTCAGGCTCTAATCAGAGTCCAGTCAGCCCGGGAGTCAAGCACCATCTAGCCAACTAAATACTGTTTTACATGGAAAACATCTAAATAAAGGTAAGCCTTTGATTACCTTTGTTGTCATGTAGAGTTTTCTTTTACTTTCCAAATATCTTTAATTGCTTTCTTTAAAAAGCCACCCAAGAGTATTGAGGTTTAAAGAGATGTTGTTGGCAAAGCCCTCTGACCTCTCTGCAAGAAGGTGAGTACACCACGCGTGCACACACACACACACACACACACACAAAATTACTTGACATTCCTCTGGCTTTCTTTTAATCTTGAGGTCTTATCAGCAGGTGGTCCCTAGCTCCTGTTTCAGGGAACATGTTCCTGATAAACTCAGCAGAAGGCCAAAATGGACAAAAGTACTCTAACACAATCCAAGGCACCTGGTATGACCTTGCTGATGGCCCGAAGGCACAGCAGCCAAGTTCTGGGGTGGCACTGCTGGGCAACCTCTTTCCCAGCTTGCTGTAGATTGGACACCCCACCCCCGCCCCAACCTCATTGAGGCTTAACTGTAACTGTTGAGGGTGGGAAATCCCATTATGGTAATTGGAGGTAGAGCCTTGAAGAGGTGATTAGATTGGAGGACCTGCCTCAGTGAATAGATTAATAACGGTGGTCAAAGGCATGGTTCTGACAGCTTTAAAAAGAGAATGAATGAGGAGGTTGGTCTCTCCACTCTGCCATTTCACAATGTGATACCCTGCCATCACTGAAGTCACCACCAAAGAAAGCCCTCACCAGATGAGTTCCCTGGACTTTGAACTTCTGAAACTGTAAGCAATAAATTTTGTTTTCTTATAAATTACCCAGTTCTGTGTATTTTGTTATAAGCAACAGCTTGAATTGAGAGAGAAGCCTCCTGAGTCTGCAGCTGGCTTGGCATCTGGGATATGCAGGTTAATTATCTGCTAACACCTGGGATTCCTCCATCACCTGGCTCTGCCCATCATTCTACCTTTTATTTCTTGGGCTTCCCCTTGCTCTTGCCAAGCTGAGTCTCTCTGTTCTCTCCAAAAGCCCAGCTTTCTTCTACCTCCTCTCCTTTGCATAGGCTGAACTCTGGCACCAAAACTCTCCCACCCTCATTCTCCAAACCATCTCTGCATATTCAAATCCTTCTCATTTTCAAAGTCCAAGTCACATAGCAAATGCTCCAAAATGTCTTTGTTGTTCAGCTTAATATAGTTTCACCCTCCTTTGAGCTTTATATGGAACCCTCTATTGGCACATACTCCTCTTACTTCCTGCCTGGTGTTTTGGGAGTTCATGAACTGGTCTTTTCTTCTCTGCTAGCTGCAAGTTCACTGAGGAATCATTGATTGCCATATTCCCACACCCAGTATGTCGAGGATGCTCGGTACATTTGAGACTGTAGCATGGATTGTACTCCCACACTGGAATTTCTCTTTCATAATGGATGAATCTTGCATTTGGAAGGAGTGTGAGAGAATTGAGAGATCTACTTGTTACAGAGTGTCCTCAGATTGCATCCTTTGTTCTCACTGGTCTGTGTCCCAGGGGGCTGGCTCTTGGGTGGAAAGCATTCGATCCCAAGGGAACAGTGTAAGCCAAGGCACAGAGATGCAAACAAACTTTGACTTTTCTAGAAACTTTAGAGTGACTTTTAATGCATGGTCCACAGCTGGAGGAGAGATGTAACTCAGATGGTAGATGCACTTATATGCCATGTAAAGAGACAAGATTTTATCCCATGACCAGTGAGGATAGCCACCCAAGGACGTTACTCGGAGGAGTCAAAGGTGTGTTTCGGAAAGGTGGCCCTGGATGCTTCGTGATCAAGAACCCGGCAGTGGGCAGGGAGACCAGCCGGGGGAAAACTTGTTATGATTATAAGATTTCTTTTGATTTACTGGCGGGTGAGAAAAAGAGAAATGGTAAGTTAGTTTAGGATGCAAACACCTTTTTTTACAATTAAAAATAAATGTGCGAGAAATAAACGAGCTAACTGCATGGAAGCCTTCAAAACACCAGGCAACATGTGAAGGTAAGATACATGTTCCCTCAGGCTGAGGGAGGAATGCAGCTTCAGCTTAAGTACTGTTTCCAGGCACATCACACTTATTCATTCACACAGTGATTTACACCAGTTTTTATGTGAAGCATGCATTCTTCCCCAGCAAGTGAGGAGAAGGTACAAAGCTTGCTCGGCTGAGGAAGGGGAGCCAGTCACAGATCGTTAAATACAGAAGTGTGTGTTACAGTTAAAAATCTGAAGCTTTTTTTTTTTTCTTCTTCTCTGGTTTAACCCTTCATGCTCATATGTCTTTGGATAAATTTTGATTCATTTCTGTCCTGGATAAGTGATCAAACCCAAGGTATAAAACCAGTGCTCATTGAGGAAGGTATTTCCCTTTATCTCAGTTCCCTTTTTCTTCTGTTTTGGATATTTTGCTTTCCTGTGGCTGCCACTTTGAGAACTTTAAAAATATGTAAAGAGAGCTGCTCAGTGGAGAGAAATCTGAGAAATTGAGAAAGGGACTCAGAATCAGTGCCCTGTATTGTGGCAATTCTTTGTTCTTGACTGGGCAGAACACTTGGCGACGATCCACAGGTCAGAAATTGTGGTATGAATTCTCCAGACTCGATTTCCCACCTAGGAAATGGGGTTCACAATAATAACAGTTAACCTTTGGAGCATGTTATTGTATGCACATTCCTCTCAGGGGTGGCACCAATGGTTCATAGACCAAATTCAGCCCATGACTTATCCCGTCTTCCAATGTTTCTTCCCACAGGGAAGAACACCATGCTAGTTCCCAATGGCCCATTATAAGGGATTGAACATGAAATTAAAGATGTCATAACCCTCATTTATTGAAAAAAGTGTTTGACCCAACTCACCAAGAGACTGCCTGCTTTGGGCTGTTCAGATATGCCATTTTAGAGTGTTCTTTCTCAGGTCATTCTTCCCATTGCCAGCTGGGTTATTCCAATTCTCCCAAGAGCCTTTATTGGCTCATTGTTATCTACAGAATCAAGTCCAATTTCCTCAGCTTAGCATTCAAGACCCTCATGAATTTGACCCCATGGTCACTTTCCAGCTACATCTTCCCCTCTGTTTTCTCACGTCCTAGACTCTCCAACATTCCCAAACTGCTCTTCTCATCTTACAACCAAGCCTTTGACCACGCTGTTTCCCACTTCCGGTCTCCATCCATCACTATCTTGGAATGTGTAATGTCACGGTGAAATGCCACCTCTTTCAGGACAGGGACTAGCCTCTGTAATCTCCACTTGTCCTACACAGTAAACGCTCAAGAATGTTTTGCTGGCTGCTATGGTTCCAATCCTTCATCCACCCACCTGTTCTCACCTGGACCTTTTGTGACTACATAGGGGTAGGAACATCACAACAAGGCAGAAAAATTAAAAAAGACCCATGTGCCTTCCTTCCTCAAGCTCATTTATTCATCCAGCATTTATTAAACACCTACAATGTGCCAGGCATTGTGCTGAGAATATATCACTTATTATCTCTCAATATTTACAGCATCTTGGTGAGGTAGATACTATTTTTGGCTTCATTAGACAGAAGGGGAAACCTGAGCTCAGAGAGATGGCACAATTTTCCTAGGGTCACACAGCTATTTGTTTTTGATCATAGGACAAAACCTATGATTTTTCCATAACATGTCACCATCCCAAGACAAAGGTCCAGTCACCAAGGAGCTCAAAGACTGGAGGGGATTTGAGTTTTATCACAAGTTCATTAATATATTCATCAATTTATTACACAAATACTACATCAGTGTATTAGTCCATTTCTGCTGCTTATAACACAATATCTGGTACTGGGTAACTTATAAGGAAACAATATTTATTGCTTACAGTTTTGGAGACTGAGAAGTCCAAAGTCCAGGGAACACATCTAGTGAGGGTCTTCCTTGGTGGTATTTTCAGTGATGCAGGGGTCTCACATGGCAGAAAATGGCAGAGCAGAGAGAAAGAGCTCTTCACGTACTCTTCTTTTAAAGCCCTCTGAACCACAACCACGGCCACCATTAAACCATCAACTTAATAACCTCTTCAAGGCCCCACCTTTGAATTACCATAGTAGGATTTCCCACCCTCTTAACAGTCAAAGAGGGGACAAAACTCTCATACATAAAGCTTGGGGGACACATCAATATCAACCAGGCATCAGCAACACAGCAGAGAAGAGCCAGCAGGCTCCCTGCCATTGTGGGCATTACATTAAATGGGAGACACACAATAAACAAATAAAATATTTACAGACTTTGGTAAGTGCTATGATGAAAATAAGTGAAGTGATGTGATTGAGAATAGCTGGGAGAGACCTTCACTAGGTGTCGACTTGGGGCAGGGCTTTTGGGCAATAGACATTAAACTGAAATATAAAGGAGGTGAATGACACCATCACGAGCCAGGAGGAGGGCTTTCTAGATGAAGAGGACAGCTAGTGCAAAGGCCCTGAAGCACACAACGGAGCAGGCTTATTCACAAAACAGAAAGTATGTCAGTGTGGCTGAGCAGGAAGAGAGATGGGGGGAGGGAAGATGTAGCTAGAGAACTGAAAAACAGCCATGCGACTCCAGGTTGCCCTGCCGAAAGTAGCAGTGCCTCTGACCTGAACGCAAGCACTTTGTGAAATGTGAGCACCTGTGAAAGTAACTGATCAGTGCAGGCTACAAACTGGTAACCTGCTGTGTTTCACTATTTGGCATTTTTTAGACTTTAGAAAGGTAAGATAGTGCATATACAGAAATTATGAAATGTCCACTTCAGAGACTAACGAGCACTCTAGAATTAAACACATTAATATTTCTGTCACGAAACGTGTGAATATCCACACTGAGTGGGATACATGAAGAGTACAGATAGCTTCACGTTAGATCAGGGCAGGTGTTGCAGCCAAATAATTTTGTCAGGTCAGGTTTTACCCAAATGAGATGCAAGATTTTGCTTTCAGAGCTTACTGTGTTTCAAGATTACTGGTATCAGTCCCCTCCTTGCTGTTCTCTCTTCCCCCCTCTCTCTCTCTCTCTCTCCCTTCTCTCTCTCTCTCTCTCCTCTCTCTCTCCCCCCCCCCCTCTCTCTCTGTCCCCTCTCTCTCTCTCCCCCAACCCCTCTCTCTCTCTCATGCTCCCTGCACAGCTGTTTGGGTTCTTACCTCACTAATCTCCTGCATTCTTCAAAGCCCAGGTCAGGTGCCACCTCTGAGAGGCAACTGTTGAATGTCCCTTGCTCTGGATCCCCAAGGGGACTTAATCATCCCACCTCTCAGCCTCCATATCAGCCTCCATATCATTGTTGACTTTGTCAAGTTGTGGAAGACTGTGTCCATATATTTCTCTGCTCTGACTAGCTCTGAGCCTTTGAGGGTGGAAACATCTCTCACACATCTCAGTGTTCCTGAACTCAGCACAATGCGTAACTCTAACATGACTGAAGTGTTTGTCAAACTGAATTGCACTAACCTTCCACCCAGGTCTTCTTTCTCATGGATTCTTCTTTAAAAGCTTCCTGCATATTCTCTCCTGTTTTGTTAGGAGAGGATAACTGCCATGACCTATTTAAAAACTCAGTGGCATCCATCAATAAATGGTTATTTCTCGCTCAATTTTCAATCCAGTGTGGGAAAGCACAGGACTCTGCTCCGCACAGTAATTTAGGGACCCTGGTTACCATTCAGTGGCTCCACCACTTCCAGGGCCTTGGCTTTCTCCACTGGGTGCTCTGTATACAACCAGCAGGCAAAGGATGAAAAAGAACATGAGAATGTCCTGGCAAGGACAGGGAAGTTCTGGAAGTGACATTCACCACTTCTGCCCACTTGCGACTGGCTACAACTCAGTCACATGACCAAACTTAAAGTAGTTGGGAAATTTCATCAAGTTGTATGCTCAAAAAGAAGAGAAAGAGGTTTGGTGAGCATCAACACAACTTATTTTCTTTTTTTTTTTTTTTTTTTTTGTCCTTTTTGTGACCGGCCGCACCACGCTCAGCCAGTGAGCGCATCACACCGGCCATCCCTATATAGGATCCGAACCTGCGGCGGGAGCGCTGCTGCGCTCCCAGTGCTGCACTCTCCCGAGCACGCCATGGGCTTGGCCCAACACAACTTATTTTCTATTGAAAGAACCTAGCCACTTTTCAAACACCTTCTAAACAGACATTTTCTGTTTTCTAAAATGCCAAATCCTAATGCAGGCCCTCAAATGAACACTCAAGTTGTACCCTGTAATAAAGGCAAATTCCAAGGAAATGGTTTGCTCAGAAGGCCCTAAAGACAACTCCTATGACAATTTCTCATCCTTTGTGAACTCCTTCCTTAGAATTTTCCCCCACCATCCATCATGTATCTTTTTGGATGTTCTGCTTCTTGCTCAAACCCTTTGGATAACTGGGTTCCTTCTGATCAGACTTGCAAGCCAGGGAGCAAACAGACCTAGATGGCCTTTCCCATACAAGGGAAAGATGAATGGGTAAAGAGGGAAAAGTGTGAAACCCAAGAAAGTAAAGTGTAACTCGCTGAGAAGGTAAAACAAAGGAAGTTCATGAGGCTTATTCACACCCAGATTTCTTTTTTAATTGTCAAATGGGGAACTCTACAAATCCGGGTGGGGTTTCCAGCATGATGGCCCTAGCTGAAACACAGGAGGAAGTGAAAGTCAGAGGAAGGAATGAAACGTTGATTCAGGGTGTAAAACCTACACTATCACAAATATTCTGCGTTGGGCTTGGTTTGGTTTCCAAACTCATTAAGATCTGTGTTTCAAAGAGAAAACCTCTGGCAGTTTAGTGGGTGGCCAGGAAAATGTGCTGCTCAGATTTGCTAAGGAAGGAGCTGACAGGTGCCCTCACTGCAGGATCCTTGCTGTGTTCCCACCAAGTCACACCTCCCATGGGCTGCTCCCAGCCAGTGATTAAGCACATCCATGGCACTGGTCCAGGCCCATATCTGTGGGACACGGAATTGCTTTGATGGGCAATTTTGGCTCAAGGACTCCCACAGGCCTGGCCAAATACTAGAACTTAGAGCTTCAGTGCAGCCTGAGAGCCTTTCTAGACAATTTCCTTTCTTCCTCCTGTCCTTTAACAGGTGTGAGACCTGCACTGGGGCCTAAAGCCACATCCAACCTCCTCCTCTTGCATCCTTCTTTTCTTCACAGGCGTTTCCTCCAATAAATCTTTTGCACATCTAATCCTGTCTTAATGTGTGATTCTCAGAGGACCCAAACTTACATGTTAGTCCATTTAGACTTCCAGGTGATCAAGGCAGAGATATTTTTTAACACCTCCTCCAACATTTAGTTTGAATTTTATTCAGAGAGTTGGGAAGAACCGATCATAGAAGAACAGTTGTTCTCAAACTCCTCACCCAAGGAATTTCTGTCTTCTGAAAAAACTGTCCTCTCATGCCACAATGAGTAACCATAATAATTGTTGCAACAAAATCATTTCCTCTTTCACTGTGTAATAACCAGCCAAATGATGTGTTTAGGTGCTTCACTGATCACTTTAGATTGGGGAGCTGAGTTGCAGAATGGTTAGGTGACTTGCCCAAAGTGCCAGGGTGTCAGTGAACCAGGCATGGTAAATTGACATCATGCAGAACCTGGTCTTGCCGGCTCTCCACACGACCACGTTACATAACTCCGCGTTTCACACCCAACGGCATGACAGAATCAGTTCAGGCAACCTGAAGTGACTATGGTTAGTGACATAATCAGTCAATTTAGCCCAAAGAATCTCACTTCTGAAAAATAAAGAAATATCAATTCAATGGGTGTTTTTATACCACTCTTGATTGACTGGCCAAAGTCATTTTCAGCAACATGAAGTCATCAGGTACTCAGTATAGTCCTAGTGCCCAGCACCATGTCAAGAATACAGAAGCCTCCTTCCAACTACTGACTGGCTGCTGCTGAATAGATTGGCATGGGGTATCCCACACCCCACAGTCTATTTTTCAAAGACAACAACTACAGCTATCTTCATACAAAGTGTTCATTTCAATGAAAAACTGAAGAATATAACATGTTGCCAGAAGCATTTACAGATATTGCAACCCTACTATGTGTCAGCCACTGTGCCAGAACCACCCATGACTATTGTCCCATGTTGCAGATGAGAAAATCAAGACTTGGAGACATTAAGTTACTTGCCCAATGTGTCACACTAACAAATGATAGAGATCAGATTCAGCCTGGGTTAGACAACCACCCTGCCATTCTATCACCTCCTTCCCATGGGTATTTTAGATGTGAGAAAAAAAAAGATCCCCATTTTGGCCTAACAATGGGGGCAAATAAGACCAAAATCATTAATAATCCAGAAAAATCACTAAAAGGTGTTTAAGTCTAAACACCTTTTGAGCTATGAGCAAAGTAGAGAAGGTTTACAATTATGTCATTAAATGCTTGATACAAATTCTTCCAAGGTGTTTGGTAGATAATAAAGAATTTCTCTTAAAAATTACCAGCAGATGGCTTTTATTTTGTTGACACTCTAATAGGGGAACTTGAAAAGCCATAGGAAGCTGCCCAAAGAAAAGCTGAAAGGGGACACACGCTCATCGTGGCTTCCATCTTGCTTGGAAAGGGCTTGGTCATGCCTGGGCAAGCATGCTCAAGTGCAGCACCAGCCGTGCCCTGCTGTCCTCTCCTGACCACACTGACCAACCCCATCAAAGGCTGAATAAGGACAGTGCGATAGGCTGTGTTCCTTTCTTACTACGTTAACAAATTTAGGAAGAGTGATCTTCAGACAGGAAGAATAGTTCGAGGACTGCCTACACCAGACTCGGAAAAGAGGAAACCAGACAGATTTAAAAAGGGGGAAAGGAAGAACATCCTTTTCTTTCTTTATTCATTCATTACTTTATTCGTCCCCAGCAAATACATATGAAGTGCATATTTTAGGACAGGCACTGTGTCAGGAAGTGATGAACAAGAGGCCTGTTTCTTGAGAAGGAAGAAGGAAAGAGAAAGGAGACACAGAGGACCCTGCCTACCCAATGGCAACACCCCTCTCTCATGTTCCAGCACCAGTGGATGAATCCTGATTCTTCTTAGCCAGTCATGCAACCCATTCTCTTTGCCAGCCATTTGTTCAGGGCTGGAAATGTGGCAACTTCTGGTCAAGGGTACTAAAAGGAAAAGTTTGCAAGAGGCCTTCTTGGAAAAATTTGTCTTCCCAACAGAAAGAAAAGCACATGACAAGGAGGCTCTTTCTGCCACCTTCCCCCTTCCTTCTTGCCTGAGATGATGTCCTGAGAGGACACAATGCATGGAGCTGAGGCAGCAGGTGGAGAGAGATTGTTATTCAATAGATACATAAATGGGTGACTGTCATAACTATATTTTAATTAATAATATATATCATTACCAATTGTGTAAAAGGCTGTGAGAAAAAAGTATCAGATAGTAAGAGAGAGAAAAAGAGGGGCCAAGTTTTGCGGGGCCCTGCTGGGTTTCCAAGACAACGGAGCCTGCAGTGAAGCTTACCTGCTGGGGCTTTATTGGAAGGTGTAGTCCGGGACAACAGAAGAAAACAAAAAGGAGAAGTGAAGCAGAGAATGAGAGAAAGCAAACGCAGGCTGATGCCTTACCTGGCTGGCACCAGCCTTGCAAGGAAATAAAGCCAACAGCTCAGACGCATGGGCCATCTGGGACAACCATCAGAAAGGATGGGAGACAGGTTTATCTGCCAGCTTCTCCCATCTCCTGTCTTTCCAGGGAAGGGCTGAGAAAGCCCAAAAGTGTTAGGAGGACAAGTGATGGAGAGGAGGTTGGGCTGTCCATTGAGCTAGTCAGCACAGCAGAGAAGGTCAAATGAGGCTGAGAGAAGCTAGGAGACCCACAGTCAGTCCGTCAGAGACCCAAGTCAGGGAGCCTCTCCGAGGAAGTGACACAGCCGCTGAAACCTGGAAAACGAACTGAATGAATGGAAGGAAATGTTACTTAGGCTGAGGGGAGGGGACGTACAAAGAGATTGGCATGTTTGAGAAACCAAAAAGATGTAGGGCTCAAGAGTCACACTCCATGATTTCATATTCCTCCTCCATCATTCAGTAGCTGTGTGACACGGGGAAGTTTCTGGACCTTTCTGAGCTTCTGTTTTCTCACTTGTAAAATGCAGATCGTCACTATTCCCACCTCACAGGGTGGTTGTAAGGATTAAGTGACGTCATGCACTTACAGCACTTGTAGCAACTCCATGATTTCATATTCCTCCTCCATCGTTCAGTAGCTGTGTGACACGGGGAAGTTTCTGGACCTTTCTGAGCTTCTGTTTTCTCACTTGTAAAATGCAGATCCCACCTCACAGGGTGGTTGTAAGGATTAAGTGACGTCATGCACTTACAGCACTTGTAGCATTTGGCTCATAAGAGGAAAATAACAATGTTCGCCATTATTTGTATCATTATTATTGTTGCTGTTATTACTACTACTACTGCTACTACTTTCTCTAGCCTATTGAATTAAAACAGCTGGAGAAGGGTTCTGGATTCAGCATGGTAACAAACTCCTCCTGATGGTTCGCATTGTAATTCAGTCCTCTGTGAAAAGGTTATGGATTCCCACTCTTGCCCTGTCTCCCTGTAATGCCAGTAAATGTCCACACCCTATTGTCAGGTTTGGTCAAGTAGATTTTTTAGCCAGTTTATCGCTGTGTATTAGTTCCTTCTGTTGTTCATAGCAAAACACCTGAAACTGGGCGATTTATAAGAAAAGGAAATTTATTGCTTACAGTTTCAGAGGCTGGAAGTCCAAGGAACACATTTGGTGAAGGCTTTGGTGGTGGCAACCATAACCCAGGGATCTCGCATGGAAGAAAATGGCAGAGCAGACAGAGAGTAACCTCCTCATTCTCCCTTTAAAGCCCTCCAAATTACACCCATGATCACCATTTTTAATCCATTTACTGTG
The DNA here is from genome assembly GCF_000696425.1 of Galeopterus variegatus. NCBI lineage: Eukaryota > Metazoa > Chordata > Mammalia > Dermoptera > Cynocephalidae > Galeopterus > Galeopterus variegatus. The sequence continues at coordinate 227,877 of NW_007727953.1, forward strand.
GCATGATCCTATAATCTAATCACCTCTTCAAGGCTCCACCTTTCAATTACCATGATAGGATTTCCCACCTTCTTAACACTATCACAGTGGGGGTCAGGTTTGGGAGGAACCCTCAATCCTACCGAAGGTGACTAAGAGCAGAGGTTGGCCTCTTGCAATCCGGCTTTCTGCCAGGAAAACAGCAGATTGTACATAGCAGCTGCCTTTCTGATGCAGTCACAGGCTGAGAAGACCTGTGGAACTGATCCACTGCCCACCCACAGCTGGAAGCAGAGCCACAGCTGACCTAAAGGCATCCTGTGGCATGAATGAAAACTACATGATAGTGATTATAATCCAGAGATCTGGGGTTCTTTGTTATGTGGCAGAACTAACAGATACACTCCCTAATGATTCTTTTGCACACAAAATTATGAAAATATAAGGCACTGATGGTCTTGTATGGGTGCCTAAGGTTGTCCTTTTCACAAAGACAGACCTCTGGAAAGAGTCTCAGGGAGATACAAGTGTGTAGATTGGGTTGAGGGTGTGGGACATAACAGTGTCAGAGGATGAGCTCTGACAGCTGAGGCTAAGAGCTAACACATGCACTTGCATCTCTACACCCTTCTGTTAAGGGGCAGCCCCTTCCTGGCTTCAAGGCACACCCTTCCATCTGCATGTACCACCTGGGTGATTTCTGTTCCTCTCCAGGCATCTCTAGATGGGCATTTTCACTTTCTGCCAATAGCAGAGAGGTGGGGGCAGGGAGTGCTGACAAGATCACACCTCCCAGAATGTTTTACTCACAATGGTTCTCACTCTACAGTCCCTCATTTCCCACCCCCATCATCCTTTCAGACAGTCCTGACTCCACACTCCTCTCTAAGAACAATGTAGATGATAACACTCACGCAATTTTAATTTCCAAAAAGATCATAGAGACATGCCTCTTTCTACCCTCATCAGTGCCTTTGTCCCCTTTGGGGAGGCAGCATCACATAGTAGTTAAGCACAATAGCAGTTCTGGCACCAAAATGTTTAACACTGCTCATGGCTGTGTGACCTTGGACCAGTTACTTAACCTCTCTGTGCCTCTGCTTTCTCATGCATTAAGTGCTAATTATAATAGTAATTCTATTATAGGATTTGAAGAAAATTAGATTATTTCACTCCAGAAATGTAATATATTGAATAAGATTTAATTTATTTAAATATGCCACTTTAAATAAATTATATTTTAAATATGGCTATTTAAAGGGGCTGAAAAACCACAGGAATCCCTTTGAAAAGCTGTCTTTTGTAGGGGAGATTTGCATCTGCAGAGAAGATCTACAGCAAGGTAACAAGTAGTAGAAGCAAACAGGCTTTCTCTGAATCCCCCCCCAACCCCCAACCCACCTCCCCATTTGGGAAAGATGAACTTACAGTAATAGGAGACTCTTAAAGGTCTGACAGAAAAAATTCTCGCACAGGCTACCTTCTATTCTTTGTGAGGGCTGCTACCTGTGAGGCTTTATCTGCATGACAAGACTGCTTTCCCAGCCAGGCGTCTCCTCCCTCCCTCCCATACCCCCTCTTGACATGCTTCAAGCCCCTACTTTTTCTGTAACCTCAGAATGGTATAAAAATTTCAATCATCTGGCCCCTTGTCTGAGTTTTACACTGTGTGTGTAACTCTCCATGTTCATCTGCATGTTAGTTAATTTGTATACCTTTTTTTCCTGTTCATCTGTCTTTTGTTACAGAGGTGTTTCTGCTAAGAACTTATGAGGGCTGAAAAAAGAAATTATGTTGTTTTCTCTGTTTCAGGTTATTATGAGAATTATTTGAGTAAACATATATAAAGCACTGAGAATAGTGCCTGGAATATAGTTAAGTGCTCAAACAAACAAAAAAAAAAAAGGTAGCTATTTGTATAATTTTATGGATGAGCCCAAGTATCTTGATTAAGTCATGCAGGCAGAAGCAGGGGAAGAGGTTCCAAATGTCAACCTCATCTTCCAAATGCTAGAGATGGCCTGGGTGGGACCCAGCCCTCTGTCCCCTCCTCTGCCCTTGCACGTACTCTGTTGTTCTGGTCCAGAATGCAGGTATTCTTATGGGGCAGAAAATGAACTAGAGCTGGAGGTCAGAGTGGACCACTGCATGACAAGTCCAGAAAAACGAAGGAAGAAATGGATAGGAGAACAGGGTGTGAAGCCCTGAACACCATTCTGGGCGGGATCAGGATAGCACTGAGGGGCAGCAGTACCTGGGACAGGGAGATCATTTGGAGCCCCCTCAAAGAGATATCATTTAAATATTTAGTCATCATTGCACATGAAAAGAAGGTGGAGAAGAAAGTTGCTTGTTAGTAGCATCCTCAGCCACCCTTCTGTCTTCTCAAACAACTCTGCTCTGGCCAGACTTGCATACCTTCCTAGTATTAACCTGATTCACCAACTTTAGAAGGCAACTCAGTGGGTAACATTTCCACCTTCAGTGGCTTATCAAACATTCCTTCCAAACAGCATTCTCCATGCAAGGAGTATTAATGAATAAACTATGCTCCATGTCATTAAATTTCCAGTGATATCTCAGTGCCTATTTTGGACTTAATCCTCTGGCAGCTTCCTGGTTGGCCTACCCCTTAATCTGTTTCTCAGTAGAGTTATTGCCCATTTTCAAGGCCAAAGTAAAGGGGCATAATTACAAAGAGATGGCTAGACAGCGAAGCAAAGCCAGATTCACGTTCCAAAGTGAGCAGAAAATGGCTTTAATTTAAAGGGAATTGAGCACTGTCCCCTAGAACCCTTCTCCATATGCCTTGCCAAGGGGCCTCCTTATCAAGATATTTATTTTTTCAGGAAGAAGCAGTCATTTAAGACATCAACTGACAGAGGACTGAGGCCCAAAAATGGAAGGAGAAAATAAATTTAAATCCTGATTCTAAAACCTGTTACTAAGTTTTCTTCATTTATAGAGTGGGAATAATTATACTCACTCTACAGATACCATTGCAACCCTTAAATGAAATAACATTTATAAAGTGCCACGCAATTCTTGGCATATTATAATCGACTAATAAAATTTAGTGTCCTTTAAGAAGATAAAGGATATAAGAGGATCCAGCAAAGAAATAACATTTATAAAGTGCCACGCAATTCTTGGCATATTGTAATCGACTAATAAAATTTAGTGTCCTTTAAGAAGATAAAGGATATAAGAGGATCCAGCAAACTTTGTTTTGCCGCAAATTTGTTAAGCAACAAATCAGAAAGAAATCCCCGGCTAAGATCCCTTGAAAACATTCCTCTCTGTCCTCCACCAGCCACCTCCCAGCAGCTAGCATCAAGGTGAAATGAGCCCCTGGTGTATTGGACTCTAGACATAATGTTGAGTGACACAGTAGTGTGGGTGAACTGCACCTGTGACCTCTCTGGGGACAAGGAATTGAAGGGGTCCTTTCCTAAGACTGAGGCTCTGTCAGAGTATGGATCAGGGGGATGGAGGTAGTGGGAAGGGGGAGTGAAGGTAAGAGGTGGCAAAAGACAAATAATGAAAGACGTATGTGGCAGCAAACGCAGAAATCATCAACCTCGGGCAGAGAATTCCCTTTGTGTCCATGGCTGTCTTGCCACGTGAGCCAGGCCTTGGATAAGATGATGGCAGCAACACAATGTGTGTTTACCGAGTGCTGGCTATGGGCCAGGCAATCTGCTAAGGGTTTTCATTCATTATCTCTTAGAACTTTTCTCGAATCCTGTGAGTATGGAACTGATGATCCTCATTTTCTACATGAGGAACCAAACTCAGAGAGGTTAAATAACCTGCTTAGGGTCACGGGCAAAGCTGGGAACCAAACTCCAGGTCACCTGTGCTACATTGTATGTGCTACATTACACATGTGAGAGCACTTACAGCCAAATAAATAGTGACAATGACAATTAAGATGAAAGGCAACCACGGGTTCCAGAAAAGTAACTTGAAGATGCCCCCATCTCTTTACTGTCTCTCTGAATCTCTCTCTTCACCTTCCCTCCCTCCTGAAACCACCAACCTTATGCCCTTTTTATTCTTCCCCTGATCCTAGGTCATCTTGTCAGGAGGAGTTGTGACAATTAATGAGGAGAATTTCTCATGATTCAGAGGGTATCTCTAAAAACTTTATGACTCACCCTACTCTGGGGGAAAAATGCAGCTTTAACATATTCCATTAGGAGTCAAGGAGGCCGGATTTGAGTTCATTATTTGTCATTAATGACACAGCCTTGGCCAAGTCACTTGACCTCAGGGAGCCTTAGAGGATAAAGAACACCTGTCCTACAAACACATCATATTCTCAGAAGGTGGCCGTGACATCAGCTCTTTTTACCTTCTCCTATCACATCCTCCTAAAGAGATTTTGCCTCCACTCTGTTCCTTCAGGTGTGGTCCACAAGCCCAAAACAGCAGCACCTCCTGAAAAAAACGTCTTCCCAAGACTCTAAGCTCACTTGGTGCCCTTAGTGATTTATGTAAGTCTTTTCTTCCCCTAGAGCATGGAAATATAGTACAGTCTAGAAGTTCCCAAACTTGAGTGTGCATCAGGATCTACTGGAAAGCTGCTAAAACCCACATTGCTGGTCTCTACCCCCAGAGTTTCTGTTTCAGTAGGTCTGGGGTGAGGACAAGTATTTGCATTTCTATCAAGTTGCCAGCTAACACCAATGCTGCTGGTGGGAAATCACTGGCATAGTACATTATTATTTAACAAGCTCCTGCATAGCCAGGATTGAGCAGCCAATCTGCCTCAAGATTCTCACCATTAAATGAAAATGATAATGAAGCATACCTCATAAAGTTATTGCAAGGAACGGGGGAGCTCCTGCACATACAGCCTTCAATACTCTACGTGGCACTTAGTAAGTGCTCGGCATTTGTGAGATGCTTAAATTCCAGGGATCTGAGTGCCTCAGGATCATCTATTCTGTGTCCTCTCACTAGGCTGCATGTTCCAACCCCCAGAAAGAATAGCTATTGTCATTATTGAATATATCTCCATATCAGGAGATTCCCAGAGATGAAGGCAAGCTTCAGAGCAAATTGGTAATTAGATAGTGACAATGAGTTAAGGGTTCCTAATCTCTGGGCTGGTGGCTGGGGAAAGTTGAGGCTACTTAGATTCTTGCTGTAAGGAAAGAACTCAGGACATAGCATCAAAAGCACAAAATATGGATCTACACTCTGCCTGTCCCTAGCTGGGTAACCTTAAGCAAGATCAATATCATCCCCAAGCCTCAGTTTCCTTATCTGTTGACTGGGGACAATAATGTTCATCTCAAATTAAATGAGCCGTCATCCTGTTTTATGATGTGTTGACCTCCTGGCCATGAGAAACCCAGCAGCTATCTAAATATCTGTGTCCTGTACTGATCCAGCCAATTAAGGTGCCAGTGGTGAAAGTGAGCCCAGCCAGTGCTCACTGTCTGTTGACTGTGTCCACCTGGATTCTGTTACATAATGAACTCTCAATTCTGAGAAAGTGCAGGTTACTCTACTCAACCAACATTCCCCAGCCTCAGCCTACCTGTATTTCCAGAAAATGTCATTGGCCTATGGACCCAACTAAAGGCCATTCTAGAAGAGTAAGGATAAGCAAAGGTTGGATAGAACTACAGTCAGCTAGAGCCACAAAGCTCATAAGAGACAAAGTTCACGATAATGCGTCATTTTTCCTTTCTCTTCTTCCTCCGAGATGTCAATTTTATCAGTCACTGGTCATGCTTTGAAAGATCTCAGAAATCCCACAGGAAAGCATCATGGATTGTTTTTATTATTTTGTTCCATTTCTCCTGTTTGCTTAGTAATCCTGGTAAATAGCTTTGTGCAAACAGAAACCTTTTAATTCTATTTTATTCTTGTCTGGAACAACTAAAGGCTCAATCTTAAGGTCTAGTCATAGGTGGAAAAGTGCTGTGGATTTAAACTTCCTTATGAATGAATGGGCTCATAACAAAAATTAAAGAACACCTTGTAGCATGTATTTATCCATTTGATAAATGTTAACTGAGTGTTACTGGGCGACAGGCAAAATACTAATTCTTGGGTATTGAGAATATAACAGAACACAAAGCACAGTCTCTGTCCTCATGTATCAATACTTAATCGGGGAATATTCTAGATGACACAAACAATTGACTACAGACTATATTTGGCCAATAAGCCCTGGCTGACAGGCAAAATACTAATTCTTGGGTATTGAGAATATAACAGAACACAAAGCACAGTCTCTGTCCTCATGTATCAATACTTAATCAGGGAATATTCTAGATGACACAAACAATTGACTACAGACTATATTTGGCCAATAAGCCCTGGCTCTGTCTCCTTCAGCAGTTTAAGATGTATTGGTCAATGTATGAGTATAGGAAGGACAAGACTTTAAGAAGATACCTACCTACCTATTTGCTTTCATACTGTGTCAGAAAGAAAATATGACTATTCTCACCAGGAAGGACAAGACTTTAAGATACCTACCTACCTATTTGCTTTCATACTGTGTCAGAAAGAAAATATGACTATTCTCACAGATGAGGAAACAAGTGATGGGAAATGTTTTGTCTGAGTATTTTAAATTGGCTACACTACACAAGCTATTCATGTATGTATTCATTCACCCATTCAATCAACATTGTTCTTTGGGACTTTCTATGCACCAGGTACTAGAGATATGCAGCAAGTAAGTCATCCTCCCTGCCCTCCAAGACTTTTCAGTCTAGTAGGGACAGATAGTTACCATTCAGAATGGTGAGTTCTAGGGAAGTGAAGATAATGGGGTACAAGGCAAATAAGAACGATAAAGCCTGAGCATGCCTCACTGACAATATGGCTCACATATACTGGTACATTACCAAGTGCCTTACACATAGTCATGTGAGCTTCTCAACACCCTACCCAAGGGTGTAATATTATGAGCTCCACTTTACAGATGGAAAATTGAGTCATGGACATATTAGGCCACGCAGCTGGTAAGTGCCAGATTAGAGGAGGGAACCTGTGTGGTTTTTAATGACTGTGTATTGCAGCTCCAAGTAAATTCTCTGAGGAAACTCAGAGGTCTGATTACAGCTTAACTTTGCTATCAGCCCAGATTAACTTGACCCACAAATATCCCCTAAACTCAAAACTTCTTATCCAATGGGACTCATTTCAAGTGTGGGAGAGTCCAGCAAGAATTTTTTCCAGAGTTAGGTGCCCAGGTGGGTTATTACCCCCATTAGGTGGTGGCCAGTGAAGCAACATCGTATAAAACAATAATAATAGGATGGAGGGTCAGAAGATCTGGTTCCTGTCCCAGCTCTGTCTTTTTATGGCCATGCGACCTCCGGTAAGTTGTTGGACCTTGGGTTCCCCTTCTAATTCAACGGGAATTTCAATACCAACCTCAGGCCACATTTTAAGGTGCTTAGATATGCATGTGCCTTTTAAAGTACCATATAGAAGCTATATATTTTATTATTATTATCAACATTATCATCATTATCATCATTAATATCATCATCATCCCTATTAGAGGACTGGCCCACAAATAAATCAACATATATTCGTTTAGTGTGAATTAGTCTCGGGCATCAGAGTCTTGAGCCCAAGGTTGCCTAGTAGGTCATAGCCAAAAGCCCTAGAAAAAAAGAGAACTTGGCAGAGTTTTGGTTCAAAATCAACATCATCATCATCACATCAGCAGAGATGCTCCTCGTTGACTGGGCATGAACCACATACTCCCAACAAGCTCTTTACAAAGACCCACAGAACTTTGCTGACTTCCAGTTTCCACACTACCCCACAGACCCTCCCTGAATTACCACACCCAATGCCATTCAATGATTCTGTGGGGGCCACTATGTCACTACCATTAGCTAAGGCAATAATAAATTCTTTATCAGCATTATTGAAGTTTTATAGCTTTCTCCCTACAGTGTTGTATTTTCAGGTTCTTGTAACTCTCTAGCCTTTTTCACGTGATCCTTGCTTTTTAAATTCTTTCTCCTGTGCTGCCCAGGTGGTTTTCTTGCCTGCTTCCATGCATGGCACAGATTGGCACTCTCCACAGCCTCACCTCCAATTTATTTTTTGTTTTGTTTCATTTCTAGCCAACAGCCAGCAACTCCCCAGGATTCTACTCCCAGTCACTCAAATAAATAAACCAAATGTTTATATGTTACTCATTGACTAAGATTGAGTACAGAGATGGTATAACTGGAAATACTAAAGCTTTTCTAGATGTCTTCACTAGCAGAGTAGTACTGCTGGGTTTTGTTTGGGTTTGGTTTAGTGGGGAGAATGGGATGTTCTTTCTGTAATATCCTTTATTTCATCTGAGTCTCCCAATAACCTGGCAAAGTAGACAGGACAGGAATTATTATCTGTATTTCACAGATGAGGAAACTAAGCTGAGAGAAATTAAATAACTTGCCCAAGGCCACACAGCTCAGAAGAAGGTAACCATGCCTAGAATTCGATAACCCTGACTCCCAGCTCAGTGAAACTGTTCTCAGTGGCTCTATTTTTCATCATGTCATCCTGTGGGATAATAATAATCCTTTACATGATGTATTTTAAAAGATATTTTCTAGATTTCCAAAAACATGTTCCATGGGACAGCCCTTGTTTGAGATGCACTATAAGAAAAAAAAATTCTGTGGTCAGGTATCTCTGTCATATGCTGTACATTGTACACCTTTCTTGGAGAGTCGCTAAGTTGATCAGCATATGAAAACCTCTGAAAAGTCCTGCTACGTATGACTTAAAATTGTTCCTGACCCAGAATCCTCCAAATATATTTGACCATGGGGAAGCAAAAGTGAAGCAGAGAGACCATATCCCCAAAATACAGGCAAGAATCTGGGGGTGTTTAGGCAAAGGGGGATGGCAGCAGAAGTGGTGAAAAACAAGTGGATTCTGAACATATTTCGAATGCAGGGCCAACCAGATTTGCTAGTAGATGGGATGGAGAGTATAAGAAAATGAGAGGAGACAAGGATGACTGTGAGATTTTAGGTCTGAGCAACAGGTGAATAGAACGGCCAATTCGTTATGGAGGTTTTCTCTAGACTAATAACCCCACTCCTACCATTGCAACTCCTCACAGCATCAAATCTTTTGCCTTCAGAGGCACAGTTTTAGTATTATCTTTGTTGATGAGATTTTTGACAATGGCTGAGGTTTTCCTTTTTTGCTTACTATTGTATCCCCAGTGCCTAGTACATCATAGGCACTCAGTGAACATTTTTTGAATAAATGAAAGAACAGAGACTAGCATGCAGTATTTGCTTAAAAATTGTAGCTACATATTATCAAGTAATCTAGTATGCAAGAAATATTAGTATTACTCATCGATTTATGCTGTGTTGGATTGGAAGGAGGTGGACAAGGAGGGACTGCTAACAGAAAAAAAATTATAAAAAGGTCTAAAGACGTAGTTCTGATTTAGTCCTGCTCCTATATTTCTGAGTTGGCATTAGGCAAGTCTCTTCCCCTCTCTGAGTCCACCCCTTCCAATCTCATTCAAGAAAGGGTAAGACAATATGGTTCCCACCAGTCCTGCATGTTCTGTGTCCTTGGCACTGTGTCATGCAGCATCGCTCAGCCCAGAACATGTCTGATCAAATATTCTATCCTCCTTCATGGATTAAGTCTTGCATTAGTCCATTTATGTTGCTTATAACAAAATACCTGACACTGGGTTATTTATAAAGAAAATGAAATTTATTGCTTACCGTTTCTGAGGTTGGGAAGTTCAAGGCCCATCTGGTGGTAGCAACAGTGACCCAGGGGTCTCACATCACAAAATGGTGAAAGTAAAGAGAGCAGAGAGAGCAAGAGAGACAGACTCTCTTCTTTTAAAGCCCTCAGATCCACACCCTGACCACCATTTTTAATCCATTCACTATTGCATGGTCCTACACTCTAGTCACCTCTTCAAGGCTCCACTTTTCAATGACCAAAATAGGATTCCCCACCCTCTTTTTTTTTTTTTTTTTTTTTTTTTTTTT
>NW_007727953.1:238871-300297 GCF_000696425.1 Galeopterus variegatus
TTGCCCCCGTACCGGACCGGGGACCGGCAACGGGATTGCAACCCTTGGTGTTGCCCCCGCGCCTCGCTCAGCCAGTGAGCGGGAACCGGTCCGTATGTGGGATCCGAACCCTCGGGCGGGAGTGCCGCCGCGCTTCCCAAGCAGCGCACTATCCAGTGCGCCACCGGGCCGGCCCCTCCCCACCCTCTTAACAGTCACAGTGAGGGCTAAGTTTCTAATACACAGAACATGGGAGACACAATTCAAGCTCCAGTGAGTTTTGGGGGGGACATAATTCAGTCCACTACAAGTCCTTTGGGTACACAGAAAAAAGGAACGCATTGGTGGCTGAAGACACCAAGAAGACGTCCAGAAGTTTTTCCTTCTTCCTCATTTTAAGAGCAGATGTATATCATGGTGTTTGGAGAAGAAAAAAAATAATAAAAAAACATTTTTTAGGGCTTTCACTACTCCCAGTCTAACTGACAATATTGAGGTAGGAGCTTGTCCCTTCCTGCACCCAAAGAAGGACCGTTGAGCAAAAGTCACTTGCTCTTCTATACTTCACCTTCTTCTGAACTTGCTTTGCCCATCTGAAAGAGTTCTTCTTTTCTCTTTTAGTTAGGAATACACAAAAATGCGTTTCCCATCCAAAATTTTTTTTGAACCATTTTCTCTACGGTCTTGGGTTCCTGAATCTGGCCAGCTTGCACAGACAGTCTCCTCAACACACTGCGTACATAGCTCCATAGGGTTTCATTAGCGCTCTCTCTCTCTCTCTCTCTCTCTCTCTCTCTCTCTCTCTCTCTCTCTCTCTCTGGGGGATCTCCCTGGGAGGGCTACTGGGCAAATGATTTTCAGTTTCAGTTCATTCATTTTTGTTTTCCACCTGGCTGCCCAGGGCAAACATCTACTCTGAGAGTTTTTTCCTCTGGGGACCATCCACTCTATCGCCTTGGTGCAGATGTTCTACTTGTCTCCTAGTGCTGAGGCCCTGCTAGCCTCTTTCTTTCCCCAGAAGAGGTCACTACCTGATTGAGAAAGACACTAGCTTTATTCCAGCCCCCAGACCCTCACTGCCATCCAATGCACAATTCTCAGTGATTAATGCCCAAACTCAAAAAAGCCACCCAATCTTTCATAATGTTCTTGCCATTGTTTCTACTATCATTGCTATTGTGAAAAATATTCATGGCACCATCTTTTTATCTCTACCTCAGTCTTGTTTGGCAAAGATCCCAGCATGACAATCATTTTATTTCTTCTTTAAGATGATCCTTTGCTGTTACTTAGCCTAGTTTATAGGTGAGATGACTGAAGGACAGAGAGATGGACTGGCTTACACAAACATTATCAACAGCAAAGGTTGAATGGGAGCCCATGTCTCCTGATAACAAGCTCAGGTGTTGAAAGAAAAGGTGTCAAAGTTTCATTGGCGGAGCCACCTTTCTGAGAAGAAGGGAAAGACTGGAACATGGTAACAATTCGAGTTGAGCGGTTCATCCTGTGAAAACAAACTGGAGGTGACTTGAAAGCTAATGGCATAGCTAAAGGGCAGCTCAACATTCTTTCTGGCTCCAGGCTTCCCTGAAAATAAACAATGGAAACCATGACACAGATACAACGGCAGTGCAAGACTCCACCAAACTTTACAGCTGGTCATGAAGATGGGATCAAAGAATAGGTCAAACACCATGGATTATTTGTTATTGAATGGAGTGCCAGAGACACTTAGATGTCACTCTGAGTTCTTGGTCTCAAGTAACGTGTGGAGAAAAAATGAAGGAAGGGGATTAGTGATTTATTGGAAGTATGTCAGAGTCTCACAGCAACAGGAAACTTAGAAAACAAGAATCATAGCAAGCTAGATGATTGAAGAGGAAGAAGCTCAACAATGATCCTGTAAAAAGAAGGAAGAATACAGCTGAATATCACCATCAAAGCTGCCTTAGCTGTGAATAAATTCTAAGTGACCATTTAGCTTTGGGACATACATTCAGGGCTTCAGAATTCCAGAAGCAAGGAGGCAGAAGGATCCAATGGGCATTTGCTTAACTCTGCCAACCTAGGGGTGAGGAGAGGGAGGATCTAATTTCCCTGACATCTGTGGTAGGTAGAGACCATACTCTCCAACAATACTACACAAAAGGGACTGCACCAACAAGGAAAGAGATTGGATGATGGACAGCACCCAAATAAAAGTCTATGAGAACCCCCACACATCAGGCTGGTGTGCATTCCTATAAGTCCAATGGTTCTTCCAAAGAGTCCTAGAAGATGTAGAACACTCTAGCATCCATAGTCAATATTAATAATAGTTACAATTTAATAAGCACTTACTATGAATTGAGCAAAATAATAGATGCTATATACATACATGTCACATTTCATTTTCACAAAGCCCTGCAAGGAGTTTTATTAATTCTTTTCACAGAAAAGGGAGCTGAGGCTCAGAGATGCAAGATAAATTTTCAAGGGTCACACAATTTGCAACTCTAATTGGAACCCAGATCTAGTTATCTATGCAAAGCTGCAGCTCTTTCCAGTTCCTGATACTGTGCTCTCCAGGCTAAACTAGGTAACCCTGTATTTCCACAGCAAGGATGAAAGAGGGATGAAAACTCCATGGTGGTCGAGTTGGAGAGGACACTGATGATAAGGGCTTGAACCAAGCTGTCATCTGAGGTCATCCAAAAAAATTGAGAGGGGAAGCAAAAAACTATTGAAATAGACCCAACAGCACATCATTTCCAATTTTTATGTTTTTTATATGGCTCAAACAATAAATAAGACAGTATTTGTTGAGCAAGACACTGTATGAGATCCTATGGAGGAAGCAAGAACATGTGAGCCAGTGTACCTCTATGTTTTCATTCAAGCACTTTAAAATCTCAATGGTTTCCTATATGCTTGGAAAGGTAACTAGTCATTTGAATTATATTGATTCAGATACTAGGCAGCAAGGGTGCTGGGGAGGGATAGTCAGGAGAGCTTCACAAAAGAACTAACACCTGAACTCTCCTCTGAGTATTAGGTTGTACCTGAAAGGGGAATGTTAAGGGCAGAGGCACAGACACGGTGAGGAGTTTGGTCCAGCTTGAGTTGAGAGCTGATAATATCATGTAGTGAAAGAGAAAATTAAAATCAGGTTAAGACAAGTGTATGCAGGGATTTTAAATCTTAGGTAATATGTATATTAAAAGTGACAGAAATGTGAGGGAGGTATGTGAACTAGTTAAGAATATTTCCAGCACCCCATATAGTTCTCAGGATCTAGCAGGTATATGACACCTGTTTGAGTGATGAATGAATGGATGGATGCTATGTGTAGGATGTGCTGGCATGGAGAGAGAAAAGAACCAAGGAGGCCCACAAAGAGCCTGTTGCAATAGCAGTCTGGATGACATAGGATGGTGCTGGGAGATATAGACAAGTTCTAGAAGGTTAAGAAGCAATAAAAAAGGCATCATAGAATGAATTTTTAAAAGATCGTTTTAATTCCACAATTATTTCACAAGTAGTTGTTACACCAAAACAGAGGGAAGACAAATCTTCTAATAATCTCCAAATTCAAGAGCCCATAATTCTACCAGGGGAGTTAAAGATTATACATGTTCCTGGAAGTCCAAAGATCTAGTCAGAAGAAGAAAATGAGATTTTTAAAAACAGAAAGTAAAAATATAAAAAACTTGACATGTGTTAAGCTTTGGAGACAGTATTTTACCTTTTCTCTAACTGGGTAATTGAAACTCAATGTGGTCAGTGAAGAAATACAGATTTTATTATGCCCAGTTTGCAGATGGGAAAACTGAGATTCAGAGAAGCTCAATATCTCACCAAGACTTCATTTCAGGTAAATTTCTTCTAAATTCTGTATTTTATTATTATATTATTATTATTATTATTATTATTATTATTATTATTATCCCATGTGGCAGAAGACAGGAGGAAAAGAGAAAGAAAGATGAAGACAGAGACACAATCCTAGAAAGTCTCATTGTTATATGTCTATGTTTGGCCTAAATATGGCCTGTACTATGGCAGGGACTCATAGTTGAACATAGGCTAACTTTTCTTTCTGCCATAAGTATAGACACTCACCTGCTTACCTAAGAGAATTTGTAGTGAATGAAAATCAATTTTCTCTCCTGGGAATTGGTAAACTGGTTTTTGTTGATTTTTTTTTTTTTAAATGCAGAGACTGCATATATGTAGTTTGTATTTTTTAACAAGGCTCTGTTGGTCAATAAACACCCAAATTTTCCATTTCTCCTTCCTGCATCATTCAGTACAGCAAATGCTAAGGAGCTCTCACCTAAGCCAATAAGCCCAGATTTACCTAATTAAATACAGTCAGTCTCATCAAACAAGATCTTACAGTTGGGAACAGGTCCCAGAGCTTCAGCAATTTGGTTTCTTGGGAAGAGCCAAAAAAGATGAGTTCCCGTCCCTGGAAGGATCAGAAACCTGAGATATGTCACGAATGCAGTGCCCCCCTGTGCTCGCCACATCCTTCTTCCTGACTCAGGATTTGCCGAGGAGATGGCACAGAAACTTTATGAGACACAGTCGAATACAAATGCTATGAGCCACTGTCACCTTCATAAAGCCTCGCTGTTGCCATCAGCCCTCCAATAAAGACTGAACCCAAAGGTTGGCCACATTCCTTTCTGTGTCTACCAGGTCTTAGGAAACCACAACAAGTAATGCTTTTTCATTATGATTCATTAGGGCCCACTGAGTTCTGCTGACAAGCTGGGAATCATCTAGAACCAGCCACCACCCAAACTAGCTACTTCTTAAAAATGATCACTTGAGAAATGTACTTGAGTTTTTTCTTTTTTTTTTCAATTTTTGTGCATCATATGATGATTTACATGTTTTCAAATACTACCCATTTTCCATTATTTTTCAGGTTCTTTTCTATCTGATGAATAGTCAGCCAGCTGGCTACATTTCACTAAAAGCTCACAAGTTTGATGTCCCTCTTCCTGTACCACTGTCTGCCTTTTCTCCAATCCCCAGCTAACACCACCATGCAGACTTGCTCCCTAGAAAAATGGCTTCTTTCTGAAACCAGAACCCAATGTTATTGGGATGCATGAAAATCATTACAGACCAGAGCAACCCAGCAGTATGGAGCAGCACAGTGGTGCACGGTGAATGGTATGGTCATGCCAGGATGGTCCCCTCCTCACCCCTCCAAGTGGCCAAAGCCTCCAGGAGAGTCATTCTTCTGTCGAGCCAAGTTCACCACACAAGAGTTATCCTTTTTTATGTGTGCCAAGAAGTTAAAAAAAACACGGTGAGGCATTTCCATATATTATTGGAGGAGGAACTTGAACTTGGTAAAGCCTTTTTGAAGGGCAATTAGTGAGTATTTATCAAAACTTTAAAAAGCACATGCCCTTTAAACTAGAATGCCACTACCAACAATTGATTCTATGCTAACAATTAGGTGTAAAAAAATAAAAGTATAAGGATGTTCATCACAGTGTTGTTTATAATAATGAAACATGATAAACAAGCTACGTATCTCTACAAATAAGGCTTTGGTTAAAAATATTATGGTATATTGATACTATGTATTACTCAGCAGTCATTCAAGATGGTGTAGATGCTGCCTGGTGGTCTAGTGGTTAAGATTCCGGGCTGTCAAAGTGATGTAAAGATCTTTTTTTCATTGATCTGGTAGGAAGTTTGTGATATATTGTTAAGTGAGGAAAAAAGATTAAAAAATAATAGTTGGGGTAGTATTGAATTTCTATTCAAAAATATAACACATTAAAGTTGTCATATATTCATAAGAGTACATGTTATGAATATAACAAATATCAGTGAAGGTATGAGAATAGCCTGGTATGTAATTCCTGCTATAGAGATGGGATTGCCTTAAGATTTGGCATTGTTGAAAATGGTTAGAGCTAAACCCAGAGCACAAGGGAGAAGTTCTTCTCTGAAGTAGGAGGTCCTCCCTGCAGTTAGCCCCCAGGGAAAAGGTGTGTCTCTTAAAAATTAAGCATTAAAAAGAGAGATTTCCTTCCTGGGTCTTTTATTCCCTTGAGATCTTCTCAAAAGTATATTACACCTGTAACCCTCAAGAGTGAACTGGTCAGGGAAAGAATACGTTCTCAGAACTGAACGTTCTCAGAACAGGTCATTTTCTTTGTGCAATCCCTTAGAAAGTTATAAAATCTTTTTTGTGTTCTAATCTGTTCCAGGGATTCAACAACAATGATAGTAATAACTACCATTTATTGGGTCAAGCACTTCGTATTCATTATCTTCAATCCTCTGCACACCTGCTGAGATGGGAGGCATCACCACGCGTTGCTGGAAGACACAGCTAACATCCCCAAGCATTTATGCTACACCAGACACTCTCTTAAGCCTCTATTTATGTTTTCATTTAATTTCCACAATGATCCTAAAAAGTACCAATCCTCTGCACACCTGCTGAGATGGGAGGCATCACCACGCGTTGCTGGAAGACACAGCTAACATCCCCAAGCATTTATGCTACACCGGACACTCTCTTAAGCCTCTATTTATGTTTTCATTTAATTTCCACAATGATCCTAAAAAGTACTGGTATCGCCTCCACCTTAAGGTTGAGGAAACTGTTGAGGTCCTATAGCGAAATGAACTGCGTGGCTTCCCCAAGGTCACTCAGCTCGTGTGTGTTGGTGATGGGATTCAGATCCAGGTAGTTCAACCCCAGAAACTCTACCCACTAAGATCTACTTCCAAATGACAGAAACAGGAGAAGGGGCTTGTCCACATTTAGGCCAAAATGTTGGATGGGGAAGCAGAATAACATGAGGCCAGCATGACAGTGGCAGAAGGACCAAAGGGAAAGCAATGCTCCCTATGGGGAAAATCAAATCTTCCAGGCACAGATGGGTACTGCCACGGCTGGGTAGCTCTGTCTCTTCCCACCCTGCTGCCTCCAAGACTCTCCATCCAGTGCTACTTTTGGCAACCTGCTTTCATATTACTATGAGAAACTGCATTCTAGCAACACCAAGAGGAAGTCTAGCATTCCCTGTGACATGTGTGCGTTGGGTCACTTGATGCGCATTGCTGAGCCTCACGTACAGTAAAAGCTGAGGTTACAGGGCTAAGGTGTCCCCAGCCTCATGGTAAAAATATCGAGACTATGGATTGTGGACCATGCAGACCTGTGAACAAGGACCCACAGCTGCAGAGAGGAGAGTGCTCTTGACTATGTGGCAGAGGAGAGCAGTGCTAAACAAAGCCCATGGATGCCGCAGCTTTGTCACAGAGCTGACAGCATCCTTCCCAGCATGCTTGCAGGCACCCCTGGGGGCTTTATGCCACTGCTGCCTAGGTGGAAAGTACTTGGCCCTGCTGTTGAAACAAGCTAAGACCTCTGAGCCAAGAATCTCTAAGGGGGGCCCCAGAGACCACAGACATTCCTTGCATCGTGATCAGCTGTTTCTCTCTCCCTGTCTATCAGACCATTGACAATGACCAAGCAGCAGAATAAAATCAAATGAGCCTGAACCATGGGCTGAGATTGCCTAAAGATCCAGTAAAATTGAGTTCTCCCTCTCACTTTACACTTTACTTCTAAAAACTCCTTCAGCGGGAGATACACCTGCAAACATATACACACGCCCCACTCACATACTCTCCAACACATGCACATGTGTCATGCACGTGCACAGATTGTCCTGAAGCAGATATTATTTTTATATTTGAGAGCAATGACCTGTGTGTCTATTGAACTCACATTTCTGCAGCAGCAATTTTCCTTACAGGCCAAAATCATATTTGAGTCCACTGCTACAGCTTGGATGCTGTGGCACTAAGTAAGAACTTCATATGGCTGTGTCAAATGGAACCCAGGGCACCACTGATCCATAATCACACATGCTAAGAGCATTTACCTTTCTGGCTCTAGCCTCTCTGATGTCTGTCTTAGAACTGTTTCAGGAGCTAATGGTAGAAAAAAGAAGCAGTGTCATTCAGCTTTATTGGGCAATCATTCGGACTTTCTCCAACAAAGAAAGTAAGCAGAAAAGCTGCAGGTGACCTTCCTGGGGCTGTTTAGGGGTCTTGGGTCCAGGGACTACTTTACACAGGATAAATATATCTGAAGTTGCCTAACTTCCCAGCCTAATCTAATTAGTAAACACCTTCAAAGGGATCATGCTGACTTCTAAGACAAAGTCTGCTGCACACGGCATAGGTGGGCAAATAAATATTTATAGGGCACATCTGTGTAGGGGGAGAGGAAGGGGAAACAGATTAGAAACAGATATGAGTTAACTTTGGGAGCTCTGTTGTTGTGTAATTGCTCTTGACCTTGCCCCTTCCACTGACCAAACTTGCCCCTTTTCCAGGGCTTCTGTGGGACCTGCAACACTGGACACTCAGCCACCTGGTCTCCAGAAAATTATCCCAAGACATGGACTCACTTAACCTTATCATAGCCATGGTCAGAGCCCTGGTCACACAATACGACAATTGTTTTGGATGTTAAGGTTGAACAAGATCTATTTAAGTGTCTAGAATGGAGCACTGCTATTCAGCAAACTCTTATTAACATACAAATGACTACTAAAGCTGTTGTTTTCTCTTAACCCAGAAATGACTAACATAAAGGACTGACTTTCAAGTGATGGTATTTCAGGCAACCCCAGCAACTCTGCAGAAGACCAGACCTGTCTACGGCACTTCCAGGCTCTTGATGCTTTTTCGGTGGCTTGCAACCAATTATCACATAGCTCCCCACCACACTGTGCTGGAATGGCAACTAACAAGACCTCCCGGTTCACACAACGGCTTTGAAAGAATCAAAGTACATGCCACACATATGAGCTATAATCAGTTCCACTTCCCCTGTTACACTCTGGAGGACCTGGGACAGACAGATTTTCATAACTGGATTTAAAACTAGGAGTCATACTTAAAAGTGGAGTTCAATTTTCTGCCGTGATTCAGATGGGAGACTGATATAAGCTTCTTAACACATTTCATTTCACATGTCAGGGAGCAGATGGGGTGGGGGAGTGGAGATTACCATTCACAGAGCACCTGCTGCATTCTAGGCATGATGTTGGGTGCTGCTGTTCACTATTATCTCACTTAATCCTCATGGCAAACCTGCAAACTAGCTATTATTATCCTCATTTGACAGAGGAAGCTGAGGCTTAAGTACATCAGATGGGCTACACGCAATCTAGTCTGTTTTGTTTCGTTTTTGTTGTTTGGTTGGTTGGTTTTGTTTTTCTTCTGTACTTTGTATACATGGATGATTCATTCAGCAAAAATTGTAAAATACTTGAAGGCAAGAAGTTTGTCTGTTGTCTTCCCACTGCATTCCCAACATAGAGTTGAGTGCTGGACCCATATTTACTCATTTATTCATGCAAAACATATTTACCAGACATTAGGGATATGACAGTGAAAAAGATTGGAAAGGTACCTGTCATTACAAAGGTTACATTTAACAGAGAAAAGAGGGAAGGAAGAAAGTAAAGAAGGAAAGGAGGGAGGGAGGGAGGAATTAACTGCAAGTGATGAGTGTCATGTGGAGGACTGGGACTGGTGGATGCTGTGATGAGAGGCAGCAGGGTACCCCAAACTGGGGCACAGGACAGTATTCTCAGAGGAAGAGACCTTTAAGCTGGGATCTGAGTGACAGAAAGAGAAAGCCATAGAAGATCAAGGGGAAGAGATTGCAGCCAAAGAGACTGCAAAGGCTGTGACATCAGAATGAACTTTAAGGGTTCAAAAAACTGAGAAAAGACCAGTATAGATAGAGCAGGTCAGTGAGTGAGGGGGAGAGTTATACAAGACAATGTCAATGAGCTCAGTCCTCAGGTAGGAGCCAAGTGACAAAGGGCTTTGTAAACCAGGGTAAGGCTCATTCATCAAATATTTGTTGAATGAATAAATACACAGGCCTTGGAGCACTGTGAGAACATAAGTACCGTGAGCCTTTCAAGAGTTTACAATTGCATCAGAGAGACAAGAGAAATCCACATCCATTATTCAGGAAATATTCCCTGGGGCCCCATAGTGTGCCAGGCATGGTGGTAAGCGGAAGGGATACCAGGGTGAATAAGCCACGCTCCTGATGTACTAGCAGCTCACAGTTCTAAGGAAAGATACAGAGCATCAAGTTCTTTAATTTGAAATGCTATGTGAGCACATGGAAAACATCTAACTCAGCCCGGAAAAAGTCAAGGAAAAAGTTAAGACTGCATATCGATTACAGACAAGATAAAGAATTCAGAGATGTTTGGGTCCTTGTTGGCTGGAAATGTCAGGGAAAATTCTCATAGAGAAAATTGGACTTGAGCTGGATCATTAGGAATGAGTAGAATTTGGAAAGGTTTCCAGGTTGGATAATGTATTAGTCCATTTACGCTGCTTACAATAAAATACCTGAAACTGGGTGATTTATAAAGAAAATGAAATGTATTGCTTACAGTTTCTGAGGCTGGGAAGTCAAAAGTCCATTTGGTGGTGGCGACAGTAACCCAGGGGTTTCACATTGCAAGATGGTGGAGAAAGCAGAGAGAGAGACAGACAGACAGACTCTCTTCTTTTAAAGCCCTCAGAACCACACCCCTGATCACCATTTTTAATCCACTCACTACTGCACGGTCCTCAGACAGACAGACTCTCTTCTTCTAAAGCCCTCAGAACCACACCCCTGATCACCATTTTTAATCCACTCACTACTGCACGGTCCTACAATCCAATCACCTCTTCAAGGTTCCACCTTTCAATTACCGTAATAGGATTTCCCACACTCTGAACAGTCACACTGGGGGCTAAGTTTCTAATACATAGAAGTTGGGGAACACAATTCAGGCTTCAGTGAACTTTGAGGGGAAATAATTCAATCCACTATGGATAACAAATGAAGACAGGTTTGTATCAAATGTCCACACCACGGTGAGGCATTCAAAGCTCCCCACAGCCTTTTTCCTCCTAACCAACACCTTCTGGGCACACATGCAGGTCTGCCCCATAGTCATCCTCCGTCTCTGCTGAAACACAACTGAAATGACCCACTAACCATCCCCCAAATTACTTAGTATCCTCGCCACTCTAACATGAAAATCTGAATCTTATCCAAATTAGGAAGACCATGTACATCTTCCTGATGGTTGAACATCCCCACTGACAGGGAACTCTTACTTTCACCAGTTCTTCTTCCTTGGTAAAGAGACCCCTCCCTAAATGCAGTAGAAGTCTGTTTCCTTGGTGCCACTCTTCCTTGATCTTAATTTTTATCTCAGAAGTATGTTGGTTAATTATTTCTGTGCAAGAATCATTATCATAACCTCAGGGGCACTTAACAATAAGCATTAACTTCTCACCCATGAATGCATTTACTGGCTGAGAAGTCTCCACTGCATGCTACACGGTGGTGAGGTGGCTCTGCCCGACATGTTTCTCATCTTGTGTGGGATCCCTGGGCCAACTGGGACATGTTATTATCATGGTGACAGCCACAGTCCAGAAGAATGAGTAGAAACATGAGATGTATCTTATACTGCCAGAACTGGCACTCAGTAACTTCGACCTCCATTTCATTGGCCAAAGCAAGTCACATGTCCAAGTCCAAGGTCAACAGGAAGGTGAGTACATGCTGCCTACCATAAGGCTGTAGCAGGAATGAATGCAAAGGGGTAAGAATTGCTGCCAATTCAATTGACCACAGAATTTACAGATTATTCATCCTGCTTCTCCTACTAATGTCAAACTCAGAAGGTAGGTAGAGCTTATGTTCCCACAAACACCCTTTACTTTTCAATCTTAGCTTTCTTAACTCCTTGTCCAGCAGGTTCCCAGAGCCTTTCTCCCCATCCTGACCTGAATGCTTTCTAGTTTGTGAATGTTTCTAACAATCAGATGGTATGATGGTATTGTCTTCAAGAGGGAGTTCGCCAGTGCAGGGCAGTGGGGTCATCTATCAGGATTTGATGCCTTAAAAATTTCCAAAATTTAGCTCACAATTCTAGATCAGCTAGGCAATTCTTCTGGTTTGACTTGGGCTTGGTTGATCTCAGCTGGGCTCACTCATGTGTCTGCAATTATCTGGCAGAGCCATCCGAGGTTGGCTGGTTTGGGATGACCTTAGCTGGGACTGGTGGGATCTCTTCCAACATTGTCTGTCTTTCTCCAAGAGCATAACCAGGATTCATTCACATGTCTGCATCAGGGATCTAAGAGTTCAAGAATGGAGTCCGCATACTTCAGGAATAGGCTCAAATGACACAACATCACTTCTGCCACATTCTAATGGCAAAAGCAAGTCATGAGGCCAAACTAGACTGAAGAATGAGGGAAATAGATTCCACCTCATTGGGAGAGGCTGCAAAGCACAGTGGTCATTTTTATAATCCCCCCACAGGGACTGAACCATATGTCCATGAATGCACTGAATGAAGCCAAGCTTACCTTGGGTTTTGGTCCATGCCACACTACTGACTCACAGAGAAGTCTATTAACAGCCTTAGACTTTGAGTCATGAACTGTTGTCAAGGAAATTCATATTACACTCGTATTTATGGTGTTGATCTGAACCAAAGCATAACACTTCATATAAAATTTCATCTCTGCTTCAACCAACTTTGATCCCTCCATATCCCTTCCTGTAGCAATTCTTTGCATCTCTTTTCAAAGAAGTTGCCAAATTCTGAACATCTTTATGTATTTCCTTACAATATCTGGTAAGCAATAAATTGTTATCAGATTGGTTCTAACAACAGCTGAAGGACAGGTATGACCACATTTTCTAATCTTCCTGTACATTCTAGGGCAATCATCACAGCACTAGGCAATTGGTTACCACATGAAGTAAAACAAGAGTGAATCTATACCCACCATGACACAAGTCTAATGGGGTAAGTCAGTGCCTTTTCAATTCTTTTGTTTATCAGTAGAGTCCTTATTTTAAGATAAAATATTATATGAAAATTCAACATGAAAAGCAGATAAACAGGAACTACCTTAGCTGGAAGAGGAGACATTCCTGGAGTTCTTCTGACTCAACTTTTCTCTTTCCAACCTCCTCTAAGATATCTGAGGCCTCCTCAGATGCCATGGAGTAAAATTTGAAAACTACTCGATGAAGCCAACATTTTTCATACTTTGACAAACATGACTTTCAATAAGAAATGCATTTTACATAGTGACCCAGAACACACACACATACAGAACACTGAAACGACTGTTTCTCAACACTGTTTCACCCTAAGTGTCATATACTCTGATGTCTTCTATTCATTTCAATTTTCAGATGTTGGTCATGAACTACTAAATTAATTTTACAACCCAATGAACAAGTCATGCTCCACAGAAACCATCAAACTAGAAAGCTCTTGAAGAAGTCTTTCAATTTTTGAACTCTGTTGGCTTATGGTTCTATAGTTTCTGTATTCTCAATTTCCAGGATTTTGCTTTATTCTCAGGGCTCTGGAGAGGGTGGCAATGGGCACCACCAAAAGGAGCAGAAGGTAAGTTCTAGAAGAGCCATGATAATGCTTCCCAGGGTAATGAAAACCACGTGACCTCATTGACACTAGGAAAATTAGTAGATCGCACCTGTAAGAAGAGTTTACTCATGTTGAAAAAATATAGTAAAATGGCTTCCCAGGGTAATGAAAACCACGTGACCTCATTGACACTAGTAAAATTAGTAGATCGCACCTGTAAGAAGAGTTTACTCATGTTGAAAAAATATAGTAAAATGGTCAGGGCCCCTCAGATGTTCAGAATCTTGCCAGGTATTTGATGTAAGTGTTCACGTGTGCCCAGGTGTTCCTTGGCTATTGACTAATGTAATTGCACATGTGCACCCAGGTGTCCTGGGTTATGGACTTAAGTATAAAGGATGAATGGCTCTGATCCATGGGGCCCCCTGCCCCTGGGATGCCCTCAGAGTGTCCACGGGGAGGTCACTACTGCTACTGGAAGCTGTTCCTGCCAGTGTCCCCAGGACCCTCCGAGAAGCCACTGCCACTGCTGCTGATGCTGAGGACTGAGCTCTTGTCATCTGCCAATGGCTCCTGGGATCTTTCCTAATTACCTGCGTATGAGGGGTCTGGTGACCCAGTCTGTACAATGGGTTTGAAGGGTCTTGGCCCTAGCCCTGACAATACAAATGGAAACTTAGTATAACTAAAATAATGAAATGTTTTGGCTTTAATTATTAAATGCTTTAACAATGCTATGGCCTAGCGACACAATTAGCATAGCTATTGCTATAGCTTTACAACTCTGGAGTCAGACTACCTAAGTATAAATCCAAGGTGTGCCAATGATAGCCTGGATTACTTACCTGTCTACATGTCAATAATTACCTCCTCTGAAATTTAGGTCAAATAACTGGTTCTTACTCTGCAGGATTGTTAGAAGCATTAAATAAGACAGTGTATAATAAACTTAGCATAGTGCCAGAAACACAGAAAGTGCTCAAAGTTTCCTAGTATTGATAAGGGAGTGGATGGCAATTCTTTTTCAAAGGAGTAAGCTCAATTATCAAGACAAAGATTTATTGATCTCCTACCCCATCCCATTTTAATAGTTGGGGAGACAGAGGTCCATATTCCTACTTTGCTACTTAACAGTTGTGTGATCTTCTGTGACTCACATATACTTTCTGAGCCTCAGGGTCTATACCTGCAAAATGAGAATAGCAAAGCCTCTCTGATATCAGGATAGTTGAAGTAATTATGAAATAATGAATGTAAAACACCTGACACAGTGCCTGCTACACAGTAAGTTCTCAACAAAAGGCGGATAGGCAGAGAGAGACAAAGAGGAAGAAACATCCAAACAAAACCTGGACCCTTCTAAAAAATAAAATAAAATCAAAGTGCTTTGAAAAGCAACTGTTCGTATTTTTTTAAATGATGGAAGAATATTAAGTTGTGTAAGAAACAGCCAACGATAGTCAAATCCCAATGATTATCTAAGCTGTAATGTATCGCCCTAAAATGCAGAGCCTTACTAAGAAGTTCCAGTAACATGAAATCATAAGATGAACTACTCTGTCATGGGTGTGTGTGTGTGCTACATCTGTTTGACCCAGCAAACACTGTTGTCTTCTGTGTCCCACATAATGTGCTGAGGTTACAGGGTAGTTAAGGCAAGTTCCTGCCATGGAGGAACCTATTATACTCAATCAATATCTCCATCTCGCTGTCTCTCTTCAATCACGCTTCCCTTTTTATTGAACACTTACTATATAGATGGCACTGTGCCAGGTGTTTTACATACATCATTTTACCTATTCCTCATAGCAAACTCGTCAGATAAGTTACTCCCATTTTATAGTCAAGAATCCTGAGGCCATGTAATTGTTCAGAGGCAGAGCAAGAATGTGAACTCAGGTCTCTCTGTTAACACCTAAATCCTCCAGTCTCCTGTAGGGGCAGAGGGGTGTGATACCATCCCTTACCATTGTAAGTGTCACAGCTGACACTGCTATAACAAAAGACAGGTTAACAAGAGAAAAGCATGATACATCTATTAAATCAAAGTTTTACGTGACCCAGGGAAAACTGTTCGCTTTTATGCTCAGATTTCATTAATAATGGACAGCCATGTAGAAATGTGATGGACAAAAAGGTATTATCTAATGGTGACAGACTGAAGGGGGAAACCCAGCAAGGCCTGTCTGTTCAGATTCTTCTTGGCCTCTCTGTGTAGCATTCCTTCCTCCCAGGTATGGGGCAGGACCCCTCCGGAACAAGGGTCAGACAAGGTAGGTCAGAGAATTTCTTTATGGCCAGCTCCTGCACAGAAAGGCAGGGGAAGGTTACAGTAATATTTCTAGTGTCTATGGCTGGCTCTGGGGAAAAGGGGGAGCAAGACAAAGAAAGTCAGGAGAAGGTCAGAAGATCTCACTTCTGAGTCCTTCCAACTCCTTTAGTTCTGAGACCAACACTCCCAATCCTACCCCTGTGGATTAATAGATGTAGATACAAAGATGACCAGATATAACATAAAATACCAGCTATGTGGTACCTATCTGTGGATATCATAATGGCATGGGAGTTAAGAATGTGTGCTTCAGACCTGGATTTGAGTTCTTTCTCTACCACTTAATAACCTCTGTGAAATTCAAGAGAGAATCAGATGGAAGCTATATAATAGGCAGTTTATGTAAATACACATACACACACCCACACGCAGGCACACACACCCTATAGACTCAGTGCTGAGAGGTACCTTAGAGAACATCTAATGCAACCTCTTTACTTTGCAGCTGAAGAAATCAACACTGGGTGGGGAGGAGAGCACAAGGGTTCCCTGCCTGTGCTCCCAAAGGGAAGGAAAGACTGTCTCCATTAGGACCCCAGTCTCCAGACCCCTAGCTCTGTGCTCATTCCAGCACTCCACCCCAGGAGTCCAAGATTTCAGATGGTTACTCCCAAAGTCAAAGGACATGGCTGTCCCAGATAAGACAGATTCTTGCAGAGGATGGGAGATTTTTTTCTATGTGCTCATTTATGGAGGTCAAGAAAAAGGCAGGGGAATGTTCTCATGACTTGACTTCTGGGTCTCCACACCCAAGAATGCAGCAGAGGTTTAAATAAGACTGCAGGCAAGAATTCAAACAGGCTCCCTGACGGGTTCTGTGCTTTTTTTTTTAGTGGAAACCATCAGCTGTCCTGTTGCTAAGAAACCAGAGTGGGTGGGAAAGGCCAACAGCCATGTTTTTCAAACTTATCTGCAAAATGGCTTTACCTCTGCCCCCCCACCCCCGCCAGGGGTATGGCTTCCTTAAGAACAGGATATTACAACCAGGCAGATGGAGAGAGTAAGACTACATTTTTTCGAGAAATGGACTGAGCTTTTCCTGGACATTTGGTGTCATCCAGTGGAGTCCTGGGAGCTGCTGATTATGGGTCTGATGCAATGTTTGGGAAAGAGCTGCAGAGTACACATGACTCAACAAAAGATTACGATTTGCATTCCTATCTCTTGGGAAGTTGCACTTATCAGCACCAACAAGTGCCGTGCGGTCAGGCAAGAGTGCTGGGCTGAATTTGTCATCGGAAATTAAAAAGGAATAAAAAAACCAAGAAGGGGTTGTGGGGAGGTGAGTATTTGAATCACTCTGGGACTTTCCTTTTCGGTTACATTCCAATCGGACAGACCTAAACCTGGCAGAGCCATACCATTGCTCAATGTCAGAAACATTCGCCTGGAATGCAGGACATGTGAACTTGGACACCCCCTGCGGCTTCCCTGTGTGGCCCAGGATGCCGCATCCACTGTAAACACACTCCTGAGAGCAGAGGCAGAGCCCAGAGCCAGGGTTAGCAGGGAAGTGGCACGTTCACGTACAGGAAGGCAGAGACACAAAAGGTGAGGAGGCTCTTGGCAGTGTTCTCCTCCCAGGTCTTCACAGAGGCTCACAATACACGCTGATGAGCCTAGCAGAGATGGAAAACGAGCTCTTGGGAACAGGCCAGTGCATTTTTTTTGTCCTTAAAAGAAAGCAAGAATGTGAATTAACTTCTTCCTTCTCTGGGTTTGTACTTGGCAGTCTGAGACGGAGAAGAAAAAAAACCCTGCTACAATCCCTTATTTCCAAAGAACTCTAAGAGCTGATATATATGGGCATGAAATTCCCCATCCTGCCCTTGTCCAGGGACCCGTCCCATCCCAAATCAGATACTCAGAGTAGGTAGCAATCCTTGTTATATTAGTATGAATGAGAACATAACTCAATACACCCAAAAGCCCAATTAGATCTTGCAGCATGCTCCAGAGCTCAGTGTCCCAGCCAGCAAAGAACTGATCATTGTCACAGCATTCTGGGTAATCATATGCAAAACACATCAGCCCCCTGCCCACCTCCAAAGCCAGTACAGAAGAAAGGAAGATATTGCAGCCCACGTGCCATCAATGGCAGAAAATAATGGAGTTGTGTGCAAGGGTCAGGAATACACAAGTTGTAGAAAATAAAAACGGAGTGAATCAAATGCACACTCTGAACAGGCAGATGGAAAGAACTTGATGGCTTTGTCCTGTTTGATTTTCACAACAACCAGTGGGTATATGCATATACAGTACCTTTTCAGATTCATCTCTCTGTGTGACAGACCAGTCAAAATAGCCTTGGCAGTCCCTATTCTACAGAAGGTGAAATCTCACTGCTAAAATGGTGATGATTACTCAGGCCAGCTGTCACAGATGATGCAATCTTTCACATAGGACAGCAATTAGCTGAAATAATCCCAAAACACTGTTGCCCTTAATCCCTAATTGCCCATCTGGGTTTGTGGTTTTGTCTACCAAAAAGGCACAGAGAGTAGCAAGTGAAAGGGCTATTCGAAGAAGATCCCAGGGTGGGTTCATTGTGTCTTTTTGGAAGACGGATGGGAGGTCTGAAGACCAGGCAGCCCAGCTGAGGCAGACCGAAGGCAGAGAGTTCAGAATTGAGCGGATTGCCCTTTAAACCCTGGAGTTGGGGTGGAAGTAGAAGAGGCTGACGTCAGAAGATAGGATTACAGGAACACCGACCTCAGGGCAGATTCCATTATGGTTTTGGTTGTGGAATAACTGCGTGACAGAGACGTTTTATTTAGGAGGCATTAGAAGGTACTGGGTAGATAACAGCCTTAGTTCTTCACAGTCTGATAAAACTCATTACATAACCTCGGGCAAGTCACTTCTCCCTCATGGGACAAGAGGGCTGAACCAAATGATCACATTCAAAGACATGGTTATGATTTCTGTGAAGACATTTATTAACTATTTATCACAAGACAGAGTTTGATCAGAGTACATGTCAACAGATAAAACAGTGACTCACATTGATCTGTATTTTGAGAAGGTAGTAAAAGAGTGTGTCCGATTCTTCCTCGCATTGTATAGAATGCATTGGATAACACCGCCCCCACCCCCCATGATATGCCCTTCCCCAACATTTGCCTAGCAAACTCCTGTTCCTATTTTGAAACCCTTCTCAAATATCTCCTCCCCTAAAAGCCTGCCTCTGCTGCAGCAATAAGGATAACTGATCACTTCCCCTTTTGTGCCCACACCATGCACAGCATGTTGCCTAGCAAATAGGACCACCTCAGTATGTATCCGTTAATGAGCAGATGAGTAAATAAGGATAACTGATCACTTCCCCTTTTGTGCCCACACCATGCAGAGCATGTTGCCTAGCAAATAGGACCACCTCAGTATGTATCCGTTAATGAGCAGATGAGTAAATGAATGGTCAGTGAGATACTGCATTTGGAGTAAATCAATCAATAGCAATTAGGTGCCTACTAAGTACAAGGCACTGTGCCTCTGCCTTTTGTTAGGTCATGTTCCATAGTAAACTCCTTGGTTGGAGGCGGGAGGGAGAATCTATAATGAAAATGAAAATCCATATAGCTTTTGTTGTGCCTCAGTAATCCCCCAAGTGCTTAGATTGACCCCAGTTACTAACATTCTCCAAAACTGAAGAGGAAAAAGGAGCATTAATCCCAATGTCACCCCTTAAAAGTTAATCATTTTAAAGTACGGTGTCCAGCACTATCTCTGAAGGGCTTCCCCTCCACTCTCAAAAGAACAAAAGGAAGCAGAAACAAATGCCTTCCTCCTCTGGAGACACTGTGGATTTTCTCACAAGTGCCCTTGACTCATACTATTTGTTCTTCACGCACATACTTCCACCTGGGCTTGTCCCCTTTTCCCTTGGATGGGGAAGGATTGTTCTAGCTAAAGGAGTCAAGTCCTTGAGGAGATAGATCTGGTTTAGGGTAGTGTCCTCTAACACAGAAGCTTAAGAACTAGAGATAGAAGCTTTGGCCATATAGAAAAGCTAGAATGTCAAGAGGCTTCCCAACCACTTCCAAATTCAATACACATCTGGACGTGTTAACATCCAAACTGGGCAGAAAAGCCATGAAGAAACAGCTGAGATCATGCACCCCATTCCACTGTTCTTTCTAGCCAGCATTGTATTTTCCCCAAGAAAGTTTCATTAACCATCCATGTCATGGATCATCCATAGCATTAGCAAGGGAATTTTTATGTTTAAATATGCACATTTCCAATCCCTAGTAAAATATCTAGAAGGGCACACACCGAACCCCCGCCTGTGGTTACCTCTGGAGAGGCAAAGGAGATTGGAGTGGCAATCAAGAGGAATTTTTCCTCTTTTCTCTGTATGTTCCTGTATGGTTCAGTTTGGTTTGTTGTTGTTTTAACCACAAACACATACTGATTTTGAAATTAGTTTGTCCAGTTGAGGAGACAGGATGGCTTTGGGCCCATTCACTGACATCGCTTACATTCTGCACTCTGATTTTCCCACCCTGGTCACGGAGCGCCTTGTCCCTCAACCTCTGCCAGGTCACTCCAAGGGAATGGAGGGCTCATAGGCAGATGACGTGAACTAAAACTGGTCCCAGCACTGAGTTAAGACCTTCACTTTCAGGATCTCATTTTGATCTTCTTAAAATCCCCACACAATAAGTAGCAGCTATAAAAACCTGAGCATCCAAGTCATATCATCGACTTTCAGATTTTCTTCCATAGATAAATGAATACTATATGTTGCGTTCTATTTTACCACCTGCTTCTTACATTTGTGAATACCCCATCATCATCTCTTCAAGTCAATAGATGTTCATTCCTATAGTCATTCTTGATAGCTGCCTAGTGTTTGTTCATAGGAATGTGCTGAATCCCCTATCACATTTTGAGGATGAAAAATGAAGTTCAGAGAATTCAGTATGGTGATCAGGGCCACACAAAAGGTAAGTGAGAGAGGAAGGATTAGAACCCGATCTCCCAGCATCCAGCTCCTTCTCCTGCAGCTGTGCTCTCCATTCCAAGGGACTTCTAGAAGCCCTGGCCAGTGACAACCTCACTGGACCAGTCCTGGCCTCTGCCCCTTCCTGCTCTCCCATCAGAAGCAGTCATTCTTTCTAGATGAGCAGAAAATGGAGTTGCAAAGCTCATGCGTTTTCACTGCCCCTGGGGCTCTGCAGTGTGAAGAAGGTGTAATCGGCAACCTCTCACTGTCAAATTACAAGGCTTATTCTTGGACTTCCTCATAGTCAATGGTATGATTTGAATGCTCAGGTTTTTCCTCCACCTGTCTGCTCCATAATAAGTTCACTCAAGACCAAAATAATAATAATAATAATGAGAAGATAAAGTACAACTAGAGGATAGAGGAGACATGGTCAGTATAAAAATACATGTC
Organism: Galeopterus variegatus; assembly: GCF_000696425.1. NCBI lineage: Eukaryota > Metazoa > Chordata > Mammalia > Dermoptera > Cynocephalidae > Galeopterus > Galeopterus variegatus. Next base: position 260,068 of record NW_007727953.1, read on the forward strand.
TGGGGGTTTTAGTCAAAGTGGGCCCAGAATGAGTCAGCAGGGAGATGTGGATGACAGGAGAATGCATTTCAACTTTAGCCACCTTGAAAGAACTAAAGTGCCAAAAATAGAAAAAGTCATCATCCTCTTTGATATAGGACCAGGGCAAGTTGTTTAGCCTCTCCGAGCCTCAGTTTCCTCATTTGTAGAATGAGGATCGGAATAGAGAACATTGCTTAGTAGAGTACCTGGCACATAGCAAGCACCCCAAAAACAAAGCTGGTTTCTCTCAAGAATACTAAGAAGCAGACGCTAATATGCTCCTTGTTTTACAAATTATGAAACTCAGGTGACAAACCTTTTAAGTGGCCGAAAATATCCTAAAACCAGGTCTGCCTTCTGAAGTCCATTTTCATAACCACTAAGTTATACTTCCTCCTCCAATTGAAAATTTAGAACAAGAAAACCCCCCATAATCTCATGACCCAGAGATAAACTTTTACCCTTTTACCCAGAGATAAAACTTTCAGATTTTCTTCCATATATAAACTGGGGATCACACGTTACATTTTATGTTACAATCTGCCTTTTACATTTGCCATCATACCATAACCATCATTTCAGGTCAATAAATGTCCATACCATAGTCATTCTTGATGACCATTTGTTCATACAGACATGTTGTAATTGATTCAGACAATTCCCTATCATGAGGCATTAAAGCAGTTACATTTTTTTTACAAATGTAATCAATACTGCAGTGAACATCCTTGTTGCTAAGTCTTTGTCTTAGTTATCATAGGTTAAGGAGGTCTAGATGGAGCTTGTTCTAGGCTAAGGACTGGGTGGATGATGAGACTTTAAGCTTTGTTCCACAAGGAAGGAAAGGAGAAACTGGCATTATCCTGTCTGGAGAAGTGAGAGACCAGAGGCAGGAATGGTCACATAACAGCCACCCTCAGAGGGCTGAGAAGGTACCAGTGGCACTGTGACTGAACTTTCTCCAAAGGTACTGAGCAAGTAGGGCAGCAAGTTTCTGATAAATGTGCAAATCACTTTCCCACACTCAGTTGTCAAAGGACAGATCAACCTGCCTCAAGAAATGATAAGTTCCCCAGAATGCAAGAAGCTCAGTTATGTACTGACCTCCCTGCTCTGCTGGGATGTTAAAGACAAAAGCAATCAGTCCTAATTCTAAGGATTGACTGAATTTTAGAAACCTGAGCTCTATCTCTAACTTACAGACTTGCAATGAAAGTTGGAAACCTACTAAAAACCAAGTAGTTTACAAATATCATCTTGCTTAATTCACAGGTCACTCTAATAAGGAATGGGTCACAAGGAGATAAAACAACTTACTTTAATTAATGCAGCTGGTAAGTCCTGGGAACTCAACTCTAGATCTTTCTGATACCAAATGCAGCCCAGTACAGTGATTAAAAACATGGATTTTAGAGGAAAACAGACTCAGGCCTAAGAGCAATCCTTCACTTGGTGGCTAGGTGACCTTGGGCAAGTAATTCAAACTCTCTGAATCACAGTGTCTCATCAGTTGCAGCAGGGTAATAATAGCACATACATCTGAGTGTGGTTGTGAAGACTGAGGGAGTTGACTCATGTAAAGTGCTCAGCACTGAGCCTAGCACAGATGAAGCCCTTAATAAATGCTAGGCAACATTTGCAAGTTGGCATGTGCTGAAAGAAAGGTCTAGGAGAGAAAATTTAAGTATTGTATACTTTGTTCGATAATGTGTTAATTCTCCTCTGAAATGAGCCCATCTCTCCCTATGCATTAGGTCATTGATTATCCACCCCATCATCCAGAGACAAAGTCTTGAACACTGACTACCCACTCCGTTCATTCATTCGTTGCCAGCCACTGGGCTGGGTGCCGTGACTATAATGACTGAGCAACACAGTGGTGGTGCTTGCCCCACTGGATCTTCCAGCTTCCTGGAGGAGACAGATCTAATACATGATAATAATCAAGGGTGGAAAGGCTACTACCGGGGGAAAACAGAACTATGGAAGCACATTGCAGGACACCTCACTCTGTCAAGGGGAGTCAAGGTAAGCTTTGCAAGGGGGAGATATCTAACCTGAGCCCTATAGGAAGAGGAGGTGGGGACAGAGAACAAGGTGCTGGATGACTAGAGATACTTCAGGGTTAAGCCTAAGAAGGTAAGAGGTCATGGAGTGAGGCTGGAAAGCTCAGCAGGAGCTCCTGTTACTGCAATTAGACTTGAGAGCAATGGGGACTCACAGAATGGAGGTTTAAGCAAAGAAGTAATATGAAGAGATTGACATTTAGAGAGCTCATGGAGGTACAAAAATGGAATTAGAGGGAGAAGCCCGGAGGCAGAGGCTTCTGGGAGATGGTGGTGACCCCAAGAAGTGAGAGGCGATTGGGAAAGCCTTCAGGAGCAGTGTCTGCCAAGCGCATCATACTAGAAGCAGGTGTTCCTAGAGCACCACGGGAACAGGGTTTTCCTGCTGGATTCTTTGTGGGGCTTAACGTAATAGCTCCCACTAGGATTTTAAAAAGCTGAACCAAGACTTTGGTATCAGAATCTTTCAAACTCCTTCTTTGGCTCTACATGTCTAAATCAGAGCAACTAATATTTCCTTGATAAGTAAAGCAGGATTACTTCTAGTTTCTGGCCCCAAAGATGCACCTTCTCTAAGCCTCAGCCTCACATCAGCTCAAGGGATGGAGAGGGAGGGAGAGCTGGAAGAATCAGGAAAACCAGTTCTTAATAATAATAATAGGTTGCCTCTGTATAATAACAGCTTCTGGTTTACAGAGCACTTTCACAGACATTATCTCATTTGATTCTCACAGTAAATGGGGCATTTAGCATTAGCCCCGCCCTTTCAAATATGAACACTTATGGCTCAGAGATATTAAGTGATTTGCCCAAGATTATAAAACTGGTGAGTAGTGGAGCTGGGACTCGCGTTTCATGACACTCAGTTCAGTGTCTCAGCTTTTGCCACTGGAGCTAGCTTTGAGTGGTGAGAGTGTTCATTATGCTTACTAAGAAGGAGAGCACATACAAGCATGTACCATTAACTCCTAAGAACAGGGAAGTCAAGGCCAGAAGAGAATCTCTGAGCAGATAGGGCACAACATGGGACAGCTTGAAAGGGCGTGGGCAGAGGATACTGATAAAAAGAGCGCATTCTCAGTGCGTGCTTAGGCAGGGGGCAGGCTGGATGTCCTAGGGGCAGGAAAATGTCAGCACTTGTCTGTGTCCAATAGATGGGGTGGAGAGAAGGAGTAGGCGCTCCTGCATAAGAGTCGGGGCTACTGGATGGAAGAGTCCTTCTGCAGAGTCTGAAAGCCCATCCAGAAGTCAGGAAGCAAAAGCAAATTCCATAAACAGCCCCACCAGTTCAGAGCAGAAGCGTTCAGGCAAAGGGTCCTTGCTCTGGCTCCTGTTCATATCACAAAAGAGTTGATAAGAAGAAAGACCTGAGATTGTGTTTGGACAACTCAGTGAAATCCTCAAAGCAGAAATCAGCTCATCTGGCAAAGCCAGCCCTAGTGTCTGGCAGCTGCCCAGGAGGTTGTGAAAGGTGCCTGTTTCAGGAGAAGTTGAGTTGTGCACTCCCACCTGGAGACCTACATCGAAATGGCCCTGCCGTCTACATGTCGATGGGGAGAATGAGGCATGTAAACTTTAAACCAAAGGCACTCCTGGTACGTCCTGCACACCCTCGCACAGTGAATCCTATGCAAAGTCTTTTATGCTTGACCCCATTCAATCCTCATGACAACTCTACATTACATTAAGAAAACTGAGACCCAGAGCAGGTGCTCTGTCTTCTCAAGGTCACGTGGCAGGTGAACTGTGGAGCTGAGATCCACCTGAAGGTCTGGCAGCTCACAGCCCATGTTCTTTCTGCTCCGCACAGAGCCTTGTGAGTTGCTGTGCTTGAAATAGCACAGCAGAGAGAGAAGAGGAAGGCAACACGGAGCAGGGTGGAAATTGTGTCTTAAGCCACCACCCTGACTCACTCCCCTTAACAAGTATCAAATGACAGCTGAAGTGTCTGCCTTGGGGGAGAGGGGGTTTCTAGAATAGTACTGGGGAGGGGAATCCAGGCTGTCGGTGACTGAGGCATGAGTCAGCATGGCGACTTCCAGGCCAAAGAGAAAGCCTTAATTCACAGCAGCCCCAGAGGCAAGGACAGTGCTGATGCTGTCTGACAGCTCTGGGGCCCAAAGCTGCTACACCTTGCTACCTGCTTCCATCTCCAGCCTTATTTCAAACTACCCCCTGAGGTGCTGACTACTGCAGTCAAACCTTGCCCTGGGTCACCAATCTAAGGAGCCCCTCGGCCTCTGGTCTTTCCTCCTGAAGTGGTTTCCATCGGAGAATTCTCTTGCCCTCTTCTCTGCCTCTCTAACTCTGAGCCGTATTCAAAGTTGAACCCATGTATGTCCCTCTCCTTCCACCAGATCTGTTCAACACAGTCTGTTCACCTATGGATTCCTGGAATCACTCATTTGGGCAACATTTGTTAAGCACCTGCTATTCCTGCGTGCTGAGGAAGACATTGGGATGCAGTAATAAAAGACTGTCCCTGTTCTCATTGACAAGTGGGAAAGAGAAATACACGGCAGCAGAGTATAGTAAGAGCTTGGAGATGCTTCAGTGTTACAGAAATGCTTCACTTTTCTGGGCTGTGGAGAGATGAGGAAGGCTTCCAGAAGGAGGTGGCAATCCAGCTGTGGAGTTTTGAGTGATGAGTGAGATGAATGAGAAGCCAGGTACTGGGTGTCACCTCTTTGGACCTCATGAGGGGGCTGGACTGGCAGGATGGCCAAGGTTTCTAGCCTGAGTGCTATCTCTGCATTGATGGACTGCCTGATCATTGCTCATCTTGCATTTGCATCTCCAGGCTTCTATTTCCTTGTCTGTAAAAAGAGGATGCTGATAACCAAACCCTGGGACTTTAGGAGATTCAGCAGGAGAACGTACGGGAAACTGCTTTGGAAATGCCAACGTGCTGAGCACAGGGATGGGACTGAGGAGCTGCAGGTCAGTTCTGCACCGGATGGTGCTTCCCTGCTTTCCTCTCAAGGACTAACGCAAGGATGGACACCCCATATGAGCTTCATAAACACTTGCGGGATGGAGCCGAGCTTTATTTTTACACGCAGTTACTCACACTCACTGACAGACATACAGACAATCATTTTCTCCTCATCTCAGAACATACTCTTCCTTCATTCCTATTAAAGCTCTGAACCTCTGTCCAAACCCCACTCCACCAAGATCCAGCAGCATCATTCCCAGGCCTCTCGCCCTCCATTCTGGGCTCTTCCTGCACACGTTCTGGGCCCCAGGCTTTGGAGGAAGGCAGAGCAGAGATCAAGTCCTTCCTCACCGTGCGACCGTGAGTGGGTAATTTAACCTCACTGGGCCTCAGCTTTCTTACCCAGAAAGTAGTAGAAATAATGTATCAGTGTTAGGGGATTCTTTTGGAAACTAACACAATCCATGAAAAGTGCTTGGCAGAGTGCCTGGCTTGTGACCAGTGCCCGATATATGCTACCATGTATGTTCTCAGAGTCTTCAGTATACGTTGCCATACGCCTGGCACATGGTGAGTGTTCAGTAAATGTTAGTTGCTGCTATTCTTACTATGTCCATTACCAGCAGTGTGCTCTTGGGCAAGATTCCCCACCTCTCTGTGCTTCCATCTCCTTAACTATAAAACAGGTAGAGTAATAGTCCCTATCTCTTAGGGTTGGGATGAGGATGGAGTGAATTAAAGGATATAAAGCATATAGGACAGTACCTGGCATACATAAGCACTATAGTGTTAGCTGTCATTATCATTATTTTTATTATTACTTTTTCTACACACCTTTTATGTTCCTATTGTTTCAAGAAGATGTTCTAAACTCTGTGGTGATTTTAAAACACAGCTGCAAATTTTTAACTCTCCTCCCATTGAGAAGTAGAGTCTATATCTCCTCTCCTTGAAAATGGGCAGGCTCGTGATAGCTTCCACCAACAGAGCACAACATAAATGACACTGTGTGACTTCTGAGGCTGGGTAATAAAAGGTCATGTTCTTCTGTCTTGTTTGCTGGAACGCTTTCTCTTGGGACCCTAAGTAGCCATATAAGAAGTTTGAAGCCTCGAAGCCACCATGCATGAGAAGCTCAAGCAACATCAAGGGCCATCTCTGGGCACTGTGGTAGGAGGCGTCAATGGAGCCCAGCCTTTCAGTAATCCTGGCTGAGAAAATTCCATGCCTCCATTATTAGAGCCATCCTAGCCATTCAAGTGTTCCTAGCTGAGACCCCAGACGTCACGCAGCAGAGACAAGCCATCCCTGCTGTGCTTTGTCCGAATGCATGATCCATAAAGTCTGCGAGCATAACACATGGCTGTTGTTTTGAACCACGAAGGCTGAGGTGTTGTGTTTTGAAGCAATAGATAATAGCAATTAGCTTGTGCAATAAGCCCATGATCTTTCAGAGACTGCCAAGGTTTATAGAGACCAGTTTATTATCTGTCCATGTTTCAAACTCCCTCAGAGACCCTCTCAACTTTTTTCCTATACTCTGCGGGGGTCTCAGCCACAACCCTACCATTTCATCCATTAATGTTCTATGGGCATGCCTATTGGGCACCAGGTCTATTCCCCAAATCTTCATCTTTATTCAGTGAATCATTTTCTTTATCTTATGGATACCAAAGCAAAAGCTAAAAATATGTAAATGACTTACCCAACTGTTAAGTGTCATAAAGCTCTTTTGCGGGGAGTCTGCTTCCCACTCCAATGTTTTTTCTACTGCAATCTATCACAATCACAGTGATGAGTGTCAAACTTCTGTATTCTAGGCTCAAAATGGAAAAAAAAAAAATCACTCTGGGTCCAGAGGGACTACCAACTCCCTGAGAAACTCTAAGCTTCCTTTCTTCATAAGTCCTAAACAATTGTCACCCAGCCTGTCTCTGTAGAGTCAACCTCCTAATGATTTAATCAGGATAACAGCCAAGCATTTGCTTCAGAATGAAATGCTGTAATCACAGTTAGGTAATAGGTGCATGAGTATGTATGTGTGTGTAGAAAGCACTTTAGCTAATATTGCTCGTCACCACAGTACTTAAATATCCTGAGTCCTGCACACCATCCATTGTCCCCCTTATTTCCTCCCATCCCGTAGAGCCCAAAACACAGTGAAGACTTGCAACTGTGTGCTAGTAAAACAGCTCTCTGAAAAAAAAAAATGTTTTAAGCCCTGATTTGCAGCACTGCCCATTTCCACAGTGTAAATACTCTCACCATGTCCATTTCAAGCTACTTAAATATGGAATTAGAAAGATACGAGCATAATCAGCTCTTATTGACCAGTAAAATTGAGTTCCAGTGCACCCATGAGCCTCCCTTCTCCCTCAATTGATAGCTAATCATGGAACCCAGCTGCCACACTGGTTTTGCCTCCTTACTAGTTTGCCTTCTGCAAATTCACCCTGCAGACCAATGACCAGGGAAGAATTCATTCTCAGCACATTGGAGAAGCCATCTTCTACTAGCTCACAACTCCTACAAAATTAGAGAATGTGGCTGATGAAATTATTGTTTTTTCATTCATGCAGTCTTTTAAGGGACTTAGCAACCTTTGATAATTCAAAAAGTAACTCTTATACTAGCAGAACTCAATATGCTGCTTTTTGGTTTGGAAGCCTAGCATGTACTCAGTCTTTCAACCCCTGGGATGTACAGCTCTACCTAAGATCCCAATGTAGAGACATGCAGGATGATAAAATCCTTAGAAAATTACCTACACTAATTCCACATACATTGAGCACCTACTGTATGCCAGACATTGTTCTAGGCACTCATGGTGAAACACCAGTGAGTAAAATAAAGTCTCTCACATAATAAACTTTGATTCAAGTGAAGGAGATAGGCAACAAACAAGTTAACAGGTAAATGAACAAAACAAAGTTGTATAGTATCCAATATTGCAAACAATTGAAAGAGGGTAATGTGATAGAGTGTGGTATGACTTTAGACTGGGTGGTCAGGATGGCCTCTCTGCAGAGGTGACATCTGAGCTGACACTTGAATGACAAGCAGGAGCCAGCCATGCACAGAGCAGGCGGAGGAAAGAGTTTGGCATGATGGATGAAGTGACAGGAAACCCTCCAGGCTGGAGAGGTCAGAAAGCCAGATAGTGCTCAGCTTTGTAAGCATGATGTATTGACATTGAAGGATTTAATGCAAGAAATGTCTGATTTATACTTATTTTTTAAAAAGAGCCTTCTGGCTGTGGTGTAGAAAAGAGTATATGAAGGTGTGAGATGACGGAGGATGGATGGATTGAAATATCACAAGAGAAGAGATGGGAAGTGGGAGTGGAGCAGCTATGTTTGGGAAGGCAGAGCATCAGGACCTCATATTGCTGAAGATGGGGGAGATGAGCACTCTGGTTCACTCTTTCCTGGTCCCAGGTATGGTGGACACATTCCACAAATGTATTTAACAAACCCCAAATGAGCGCCTGATTCATGAATTCACTGAGCTACTGCTAGCAATTTTGCAATTACGTTGCATGATCACAACATTGTTGTGGGGAATGGGCTCCTAAACAAATATGACTGACATAAGGTGGTAAGTATCACAATGGGGCCATGTCTAAATCACCGAAGGATACAGCAATGGACTGTATCTGCAGGAGTAGCCAGGAGACAGTAGCATTGGAGCTGGAGGTGGAGCAGTAAGCACACATTTTCTGTGAAGACAAAGGTGCCACACAGGCTGGAAGGAGCAGTGAACTGCACTTTCAATGACAATGGTGTTGGTGTAGGATTCCAGGGCCAGAAGGATAACAAAAGACGGAGGAAACAGATGAGAAGATAAAGAAGCTCTGCTGCACTGGTCTTTTAGAACGCAACATGAAAACGCAGGAAACTTAGTAACTGTGACTGGGGAAGTGGCTAGGACCGGTCTAGACCTCCTGGGATCTCAGCTATATAGCAGTCACCATTGAAGGACGCTTCAATTCATCCCTTCCTTTTGGTATTGAGTGACAGGCCCAGCTTCTCCGCTCCTCACCATGACTTGGCCACTGGCATACCATGTGTGACCACCATTTCTGGCTTCTACCTTTTGGGTTAAAATATCTTTCTATAGTGCCAGAAATTTAGCAGTTTGGGAGCTGGGTTTCAAACCTGGGTCTGTCTGACTCCAAAGTCCTTCTATAACATGTTAGACGAGACCTAACAGTGACCTAAAGTCAGAATCTGGGGAACAAAATAGCCACTGTTCCTGTGTCACACTGAAGGGCAGGGCTTATTTAGGGACTGCTGTCTCTCTGGACTCTGTTTTTGTTACTTTATCCTGATATGGCTTCAAGGCCATATCACTAAAGGGCTTCAGTTTTCCTCTGTGGCAAGCTGCTAATTCCAGATGGCTATAAAAGGTAGGAAGCAGACGTGCCCCCACACACGTACCTCTGTAGCCCAGCTGGACACCAGTTTATACCCTGCTTACTCCTTTCTTCCTGCCTCTGATTGCAGAAAGGTAACAAGCCAATTTCAAATGGACATGACAGCCTCAGGAACCCCACCTCCACCCCCGCACATCAAATGCTGAGTAAGACTCATTGTACCAAATAGCTTAGAAGAAAATCTATTTTATAAACCAATATTAGAAGAATCCTTAATCTGACAGACTCTGTTAGCAATTTACCAAAATATATTTCCCTTCTTCTTGGCCACACGGATTGACTACATTCCCCAGACTCCCTTGAAGTTAGGTGTGGCCACGTGGCCAGACTCTGGCCAATGGGAGCTGAGCAGACATGGTGGGCACCACTTCCTGATCTGGCCCTGAGAACTGCCCTTGAATGACCTCCTCTGTGCTGTTTTCCCATCCAGACCACTGGGATAGTTATCAGGGTGGTCTCAGGAGCCACAGGATGTAGATGGCTTGAACACCATCAATGAGGATCTCTGAATGACTACACCCGAGCAGATGCCCAGTTCTCACTCCATTGACACCTACTCAAATCCTTATATTTCTTAAATTGTATTGTATTTATTTGCCCATGAATTTCTGTCCCCACTAGAATATGAGTATATTGAAGACAGGCAGTCATTATTTGTATGTAGATCCTCACTGCTTAATACAACCTCTGGCAAAAAGTGGTACACATTACATGCTTATTGAATCCTCAGTGTTAGCTGACTTTGTTAAACTCATGACCTGTTTTTTGGTTTTTGTTTACGTATTTGTTTTGTTTTTCATAACCTGGAGTGGGTCGGAATCACCACACCTACAGGCAAATTTCATCCTTAGAGCATCATCACTTTAGCAAAAAGCTTTGAACCCTCATTATATACAAAGTGCTTTAAGCTACTGTGAGTCATTGACACCTCTGTGTGGAAGAGTAACTGGAGTCAGCTCTATAGATAGTTAGACAGAACCGAAAACCCTGAAAGTGAAGGAGACTTACACCTCTGGCCAAACTGGAGTTACAGGGATGAGATTTGTCTTCACACTTGAAACAACTAAACAATGAACAAAATATGAAACAATAGTTTACCAAACACTGGACATCAGTTAACAAAGGGCAGTGGTACCTACTGGAGGGATGAGGTGGAAGTGAAGAATATTGATCAAGGAGGCAAAGGACCTGGGTTCTGGCTCAGGTGAGCCCTGGGATTGCCCCAGCTTACTGCCTTGAGAATGTTTCCAGGACTGAGCACAGGGAAGAAGCCAGTCAGAGCCCAGAAGACAGGCTGAGCTGGGCAGACAAAGCTGAGAGTCCAGGTAGAACAATGTGGCTGGAGATCACAAAACCTGAACCAGACAGGAGAGAGCTGAACAAAAGAAAGGACTTCCAAAGTCTGCACTACATACCGATTAGAACAGCTAAAATAAAAGACTGGCTGTGCCAAGTGTTGGCAAGCATGATGGTTAATTCTAGGTGTCAGCTTGATCAGATTAAGGAATGCCTAGAAACCTGGTAAAATAATCTTTTTGGGTGTATCTAGGAAGGTGTTTCCAGGAGAGGTCAGCATGTGGGCCTGAGTGGACTGGGTGGGAAAGATTTGCCCCCAATATGGGCGGACACCATCCAATCCATTAGGGGCATGGAGAGAACAAAGACAGGAAAAGGCGAATGTCTCCCTTAAAATATATGCTGTTTATTGTATATCAAATTATACTTGAGTAAAGCTTTTTTATAAAAGGGCATAGGGTATATGTGTCAACAATAATGAAAACTTCTTTTTTTTATGTTAAAGACTATATTTATTATTTTATTTTCTTTTTAAAAAAATTTTTATTGAATCAAAACTGATTATGCATATTTTGGGGGTTCAGCATTGAAATATGTTGATCAAATCAATATTACTAGCATATATATTGTTACAAATCATAATTACTCCTTATGCCCCTTGTCCAATTTTTCCCCATCCCCTTTTCTCTCCCCCCTCCACCCTCTAATAACCCTAGAATTCTTCTCTCCTTCTGAAAGAATAATGGTTACTCCATTGATTTATTGCCTAGATGATCTGTCCAATGCTGAGAGGTGTGATCAGGTCCCCCAATATTATCATAGAGCAGATGCTGCTTCTGTCACTCTGAAATGGGGTTTGTGGAGAGAGACATCCTTTTCTTTTCTTTATCTCTACTGGTGACTCTCCTTGTGTCAATGTGCTCCATTGGCTGGCAGACCATCTGCATGGTGGTTGTGGTGTCTAGCCGCTTTTGTGGCAGCCATGGTTTTTGTGGTGGCTGTGGTGGGCCACCCATATGGAGGTGATGTTTTTGCCATGCTTCTTGGTGCTGGTGGTGTGCCAGGTTGTGAAGAGTGTCTGATCCCTGGCTCCATGCCTTGGGTCCCTGGGCAGGTCCTGAGGCACTGGCATGGTGTGCATGGTTGTGGGAGGGGGGTCCAGTCCCTTTCTCTGTGCCCTGGGTCCCTGGGTGGGCCCCAAGGTGCTGGTGCAGTGTGCCTGGTTATGGGATGGGGGTCCAGTCCCCTTCTCCATACCTCAGGACCCCAGGAAGGCCCTGAGGTGCTGGCACAGTATGCCTGGTTGTGAGGTGGGGGGTCTGGTCCCTGGCTCTGTACCCTGGGTCCCCAGGAGGGCTCCAAGGCACTGGCATGGTGTACCTGGTTGTAGGAGGGGGTTCCAGTCCCTGACTGCTAGCCCTGGGCCCCTGGGTGGGCCCAAGGCATTGGTGGTGTGCCTGGATGTGTGAGTGGGGTCTGGTCCCTGGCTCCAAGCCTCAGGTTCTTGGGTGGGTTCCGAGGTGCTGGTGCTGTGAGTGGTTGTGGGTAGTGGTCCTGCCCCTGGCTCCATGCCTCACGTCCCCTGGCGGGCCCACGGCATTGGTGGAGTGCCTGTGCTGGAACTAATTTTTTGTCCTTTGCTTACTTCTAAAATGTGGGAACTTCCTGTGGGAACCAGTACTTGAGCTGTATGGTTGAGCTAAATTGCTGCTTTACTGCTGTTTCCCTATGGAAGGCTTTTTGTGCAGCTCAGGGTTTAATGGTTGACCTTATGGGTACTTCCAGGTCTCCAGAACTCGCTGCACCTGGGTTGTGTAGAAACTCTGATCTGGGCCTGAGTTTTTTCATCAAACTGCACCCCATGCAATTCTGCATTCCTGACCAGTCTCCTCTGAGTGGTCCTGAGCTGTTTGGGGGGTCAGATCAGCTGTCCTTGCTATGTCCCAGTGTTCTCCCTGTGGGCCTGTCTCCCCCACTGCCCATGCTGCAAACACTTCCCATGGGATGGGCCCTGGTCTGGTCCCTTGTGTTGACTTACCAGCCTCTGAATGGCTCTCCTTTTTCAGCTGTTCTGGCTCTTCACTCCTGCGTGGGTTCATGGGAACCCTATCAGTGGTCTTGCTTTTGTGGGGGCCACCAAAGTCCTCTTCTCCCCTGCTGCCTCCAAGTAAATCCATCTAAAACGCACAGCTGTGTCTTCTGCTCTATGAGCTCCAGCATTAAAGCAGCTGCGACCCAAAATGCTCAGAGCAATTTTTTCTTTCATTCATCATGGTTTCTCCTGCCTTCATGAGGTCCATAGGTCTCTCCTCCTCTTCCCCTGAGCTCCAGAAGCCCCAGCTTGGCTGATGCTACATTTTTATAGTTGTAAATTGGTTGATTTGTGGGAGAGAGTGACACTGGGGACCATCTATTCTGCCATCTTGACCAGAATTCAGAGCTTCTTAATCTTGTGTAAATTGGGCTTCGGTGACTCTGCCATCCCAGGAACAGTCACATTCAGGCATCTGCGGCAGCCTCCCCATAGGTGGTTGGTGTGGAAGAAAAGAGTATTGGTTAAGGAAGAAAAAGACCTGGGTTCTAGCTCAGACCCTCCTTTTATGCACTGTGTAACTTCCCATGGAAATGTCCCAAAAGCTGGTTGAGTGGGAGACAAGCCTTCATTTGGGAAAGCAAGAGGGGACAACAGAAAAATATGACTGTGCACCCCAGACCCTCCTGGGTTTGTTTCCTAACTTGTCACCAAAGAGTCACACATATAGACGATTGCAGGAAGCCTAAGTGCACAGCAAGGGATATTCACACACTGCACTCCTCTCCTGAGCAACCCACATCCACATCCAGAATCAGAGCACCATCAGGACCCCAGGAATATTGATCCCCCAGGAGACCCACGTGCTCCTCTTGTCACTATGGCCATCAAACAAACCTCAATTTGAATTCTGCATCCAGTACTCATTCACTGTGTGACTTTTGGCACATTTTCTCTCCTATCATGTGGAGTTAATAGTGCCAATTCAACAGGTTTTATTTCTTCCATAATGAAATTAAAATAGCATGCTTAAATCACCTAGCACAAGGTCTAACATGTCAGAGGTGTTTCATTCATGGGAGTTCCCTCCCCAAGAAGCAGGTAGGGAGGGCCAGACTCTGAGGGGCAGGGGGGACAGAGTGGGGGACTCAGAGGACCCAGTCTTGTGTCAGCAACACTGTCATAGTTGAGTCACTTAGCCTTCTTGGGCTTCTGTCTCCAGTCCTATAAAATGAGGGCCCCATAAATGCTGGGCTCAACACCGTGCTTCTTCAGGGCATCCTGCTAGGGATACAAGAACAAATAAGACATGGCCCTCACCTTTAAGCGTTCAGAATTTAGAGCTCCTGGTTCTGATCAGCTGTGTGTGTGGACCCCAGTTTCTGTGCAGTCGTGTAACTATATGTGAATGTGCACATGCAGAGACCAGCGCCAACTTCATGGGTTTGCTTATCACAAGTACCGGAAACCTTTATAATCAGAGTGTCCCACCTCACCCTCCCAAATCAGACTCTCTGAGGGTTAGGCCCCAGAGATGGGTGTGTGTTGCTAATTCCTCAGGTGATACTATGCAAGTGGTTACAGAAAACACATGGAAACCACTAGTGAAGGAGTTTGAATGAAAGTTGTTCTGAGCCCAGAACATACATTGCAAGTTAACCATGACTTTAAAAAATAAATTTCTATGACTAATTTTCTCTTTCTCTTCATTAGCCTCTTTCCCCTAAAATGTACCAAAAATGTACTCCCATTAATTGAGAATGTCCAGTTATTCGAGCTCCAATCAAGCAAGTCGTCTCTCTTTGAAACCAGGGTCTGAGTTCTCCATTCCTACTGAACGTGGGCTTTCGGGAATGATCTGCTTGTTTTTGAGCAGCAACTGATCATGACGTGACAAGCCTGTCCTGGGGCCTCCTCTGAACAAACAGCTCAAAAGCACAGCACCAAGAACAAACTGTTCTGTCACCCGGCAGGCTGCTTGCACTGATGACTTCCTACACCTGCTGTCACAAGTGCTGATGTCAGTGACACCCAGCATTGAGAATGTCTGTAACAGCCAGCCCAAAAGAATGTACAGTTGCATCCAATTTCCATCTTCGATTTGTACAAAATGACGAATAATGATTAATATTCATAATAGTAATAACAATAACCAGCATTTATAAGGCAGCGACCATATGACCAGATACTCCTGAGTGCTTTTTGTATGTTATCTCACTTAATCCATATTATAGATTAAATCATTGGTCCCAATTCTTTATCCCTCTTTTAACCCTTATTCACAGCCCTTGCAATGTGACTTTATAGTTTTCTCTAGAGGCAGAGTGTATTTCTCCACCTCTTCCCCTCAGACGAGCTTAGACTTCACTAGCCAACCCACAGATGGGTAAGAATAAGTGGTTGGGATTTCAAACCACTCATGATGATTTTTACACAGCAACAACTGACCCATTAAGCCCCTAGAACAGAGGTTGACAAACTAAGGCCTGAGCCTACCTCCTGTTTTTGTAAATAAAGTGTCACCGGAGCATGATGGCACCCATCATTTACATATGTTCTATGGCTGCCTTTGTGCTACACCATCAGCGGGAGTAGTTGTAACAAGGATCGTATGATAGGCAAAGCCTAAAATATTTATTGTTTGGTCCTTTACAGAATAAGTTTGCTGAGCCCTGCCCTAGAATAAGGTTTCCCAAACTTCAGCCCGCAACAGAATCACCTGGAGGACTCATTAAACACTGAGAGTTGGGTCCTAGCCCCAGAATTCTGACCGTGTACGTCTGGAGTGGAACTCAAGAATTCGCATTTCTGACGAATTTCCAGACTGATGCCAGTGCTGTTGGTCTGAGGACCACTTTGAGAACCACTGAGCTAGAGTGGTTTTCAACTCTGGCTTTACATTAGAATCACTTGAAGAGCTCTTAAAACATCTTTTCCCCAAAGTACCCTCAGAGATTCAATTGGCCTATTGTGGAACCCTGGAGTATCAGTAATTGTTAAAAACTTCCTGGCCATTCTAGTTTGTAGCCTTGATTCACAATACTCCTCAGGAATAAGCCTTTTGTCATTGAAAAATTTGCTTGAGGACCTACTATGGACAAGCAACTGTCCTGAAAACAGTTACAGGGACACTGTACTGACCTTAAAGGAGCTCGTAGTCTGTGGGGAGACAAACAATAGCAAAGCCCAGCAAGGTGCATGCTGGAGGTTAGTGTCCGGAGAGAGGGGCGTCCTAGAGGGAGCTGGGCATCAAAGCAGGAAGAAGAAGGGAAGGAGGAGGTCACCTGAGGGAAGGTGACAACTGAAGCAAATTTTGAACAGGGGAATTTAATACACATTACACCAATAAAAAATGCAGGCTCAGGGTTTTAAGCAACTTGGCTAGGATCACATTCTCTTATGCGGCAGGGCAGGACCAGGATCCAAACCTAGATCTGAGTGCCTTGGGATATTTTCTTCCCACCCAGTTGCCACTCTGTAAAATTTCTATTCCTCTGCATGGTGAATTAGTAGGATTCTTTTCCAGATTACAGTCTCATCTCATTTACAAATTTAATGATATATGCAAAATAAGTACCCCATAAAATAGTAGCTACTAAAATGATGTTGGATATGCTTGAATCTTGGTTTGATTCAGAGGGCATGTCAGGCTCTTGGGGTGTCTGAAGGCCATCCATACAAGCAGCACTCATCCAAATATTCTGGGTGCATCATAGTTCCTACTTAGCTAAGTTTCTTGTTGAAAACTGTTTGAGCATCACAGGAAGAGAGACAACCAGATACCATTTGCCTCCTGATGGAAGTACACACCACCACCTAATGTAGTTTTCTTGCCTGAAAAATTAAACCTAAATCCAATCAAGCATCTAAGTATCATTTACAGGAAATACAGCGAACCACAGGGAGACAATCTGAAAAATCCAGACAGAGCAAAAACTCAGTTTCACCAATAAAAAAAATGTGCAGAAAAGGGGTGTTATCAGCTAAATCGTGTCCCCCAAAATTAATATGTCAAAGCCCTGACCCCCAGTACCTCAGGACATAATTGTATGTGGAACTAACATCTTTAAAGAGGTAACTAAGTTAAAATGAGGTCATTAGAGTGGACCCTAATCCAATGTGACTGGTGTTCTTAGAAGAGATTAGGACACAGATATGCATAAAGGGAGAACCGGGCTGAAATACAGGGAGAAGACAGCAGGTCTTAAGTCAAGGAGAAGGTCTCAAAAGAAACCAACCCTGCCAATACCTTGATCTTGGATTTCCAGCCTCCAGAATTGTGAGAAAATAAATTTCTGTGCTCAAGCCACCCAGTCTGTGGTGCTTTTCTATGGCAACTCTAGCAAACTAACACAGGGCTAGGGTGGAGAATCTGTGGTTTAATAATCCTAAGAGACATATGAACCAATTGCAACATATGGATTTTATTTAAATAACGATTCAAACAAAATCGATTCAAAAAATCAAATTGCTCACACACAAATTTGTTGAGCACATAGTAAGCTCTCACTAAATATCTAAACAAATGAATTCAGAGCCGATGCTTTGGGCATTGTTCAACGTACCTTTCGGGGAACTGAAGTTGGCCTCCGACAACTTTGATCAGCTGGTCTTGCTTTCCAATCTCTGGCGTCACCCAGAACTCTTCTTTTTCCTCCGTATTTGAATCCCTTACATGAGGGGGGCTGCACTGTCCCTCGTATGTCTCCCCTTTTCTGTCCTAAACATTTCAGCTCCTTTACCTGTTCCCACACCACAGCTGCCAGACCCTCCCCGGCGTCGTGCAGCAAAGGCCCACTTTCTTCCTGGGGATTTAAACTTGCTGTTCCCTTTGCCAGACACGTGCTGGCTGCAGACAGCTGTTCGGCCTGCTCCTTTGATTGGTCCAGGTCTCTGTTCAAATGTCATTTCGCTGGAGAAGTCTTCTCTGGCTTCTCATCCTCTGTCCCTTTACCCTGCTTCACTTCTTTTTTAGAGCACATACTATACATTTATATGCATCTTTCCGAATCGTCTGTCTCTATCCAATAAACAGAAAGCTCCCTGAGGGCGGGGACTCTGTTTTAATGCCTGCTGTATCCCCAACACTTAGGACAAGGCCTGTCCCACTGAAGGGGCTAGCCCAATGTTTCTTGAATGAATGAGTAAATGATCGCTGTTATCAAAGTGGGACATTCTAGTTCCAAGTCATGACATATCTTTTCTTATCCTCCCCTCTGCCCTTTAAAAAGACTCAGCCATGAGCCTAGAAGAAGCAACAGCAAGCTGCGCCAGCCCCTTTGGCACCCTGCCCCCAGCCCGCCTGGGCTGCTGCGGAGATCCTCTGTGGCCATCTGCAGACCATGGGGCCCAAGGCGGCTCGGCCGTGGAGACAGCCAGAGTCCTCAACAGACGCCTCGGGCAGACGTGCACCCACCAGCAACACATTCGACTTTCTCCTCGTCAGACAGCTTGTTTGCAGCTGCCCGTGTGTACTTTGGTTTCCACAGCCTCTGTTTACAAATCTGGGTCAAGGAAGGACAGGAATTCCAACAACACACGATTCACAGAAGCCATGCAGTGTCCTCCCGTTCTCATTTGCCTTGTGCGAAGGCGCAGGGAAACAGCGCCCAGCCACTGATTGGATGTTGAAGCCACCCAGACCCATGGATATTCAGCTGTCACCTATATTTACCACCACTATGACACTGGGCAAATCACATAATCTCTGTGAGCTTCAATTTTTTCATTTTTTAAAGGAAAATAATAATACAAACTTATTATCAGATTTAGAACCAATATATAAAGACAGTAGCACACAAAACTCACTCAATAATTCGATATTATTATTTACTTTCCCAAGTAATTCTCTGGTATATCCCATCCCATATCAGGCAGAATCCTGGGTTGTCCTTGATTCTGCTCTCCCCAAGACAATTGGCTACTGTCAGTTGTCTACTTCTTATCATGAATCCATCCACCCCTCCCTCTTTCCATGAGGATCTCTACAGGAAGGCTGGTCATTACATGCAGAAGTTGTCAGTTTGGGAGTTTAATTATGTCTCCATCAATCCTGGCTGGGTGATCTTGAACAAGTTACTTCCATGTGACTCAGTTTCCTAATCTGCAAAATGGGGATGACTATGGTAGGTGTGAAGCAAACACTGTTGATTGACTATCAAAGCCTCTTCCAACATTCTTCCCCATAGCCACCTCTCATATGGGTGCTGGGAAGCCAAACATCAGAATTCCCAGCTTTCTTTGCAAGTGGGGGTGTGCTGTGACTCGTTCTGCAAAAGAGATACAACAGGGCTGGCCCGGTGGCGCACTCGGTAGAGTGCGGCACTTGGGAGCGCAGCAGTGCTCCCGCCGAGGGTTCGGATCCCATATAGAGATCGGTCCGCTCACTGGTTGAGCGCGGTGCGGGCGCGACACCGAGGGTTGTGATCCCGTTACTGGTCACGAAAAAAGACAAAAAGGAAAAAAAAAAAGAGATACAACAGAAGTCTGCTGGGAAGTTGCTGACACAGCTGGAGGGTTGACTTACAGTATCCACGTGAAATGCTTGGGGAAAAGCCTGGCGAATACTGCATAAGTGCTTGTGGAATGAACGTGTAGAGGTAGAGACTGGAGATGAGTCAGAATTGTGCGACAGGGATGAGGTGAGGGCTGGGGCATAAGGAAGGTTTGGGGGATGGTATGAGCAGGGAGGGTAGGATCAGGGCAGGTGGGGAATGAGGTTGGAGGCAGGACACAGGCTTTGGCCACAGAGAGAGAAGTGTGTGTTCAGGTACCACTAAACCTGGACACCCTCACCCCACTTTGGTCCAAGACCATCACAGAAGCTGCCTGTCCCTTGAGGGAAGCTGCTTATAGGGTCAATACGGGGGACCCACCACTCATCGTCGGACGTGAAGTGCTTATGAATTGGTCTCCACATCACCGAGTTTGTATAAAGAGCATTCCAGTCATCGTAAGTGTGAACAGTGTCTTTCATCTTACACCACCTTGCAGCCTCCCAGCCAGACAGGGCAAAGCTTTGCGGGAAGCCCCAGCACATAGGGTTGCAAAGAGCAAGGTCCCCTGAGCTACCCTGGTGGAGCAATAGTAACCGCAGCCCTGCCTGGGGAAACACCCGTGTCTGAAACTCCCTCATGCACCCTGTCCCCAGCTGGAAAGCTGTGGCACTGTGTCCAGGCCCTCCGACATCATGGAGGTCACGAACAGCGAATGGTGTCAGGAAGAATCCCAGGGAATGGATCTGCTATGGCAGATCCTTTTCATAAGGGAAGCTGCAGAAACTCCTCCTCACTTTCCTGTGCCTGGTGGGCCGCTCCTACATACTCAGCCACCCACATGACAGAACTACCTATACTGGGGAAGAAGCCAGAGAACAAACAGAGGAAATACTCCCCTGAAAGAGTGGCTCATAGGTGCTCTGCTGAGGTGACCAATTACTGTGCAGAGGGTGTGCCCAGAGGCTGACTCTGAGCTAAGGTGGCACTGACCCCAACTTGGAGGTTTCTCAAATATGTAAAAGGTTATATTATGCTGGGCATTCAGTAGCCCTTTTGAAAACATGTTTTAATACCTTCAATGTCTAGTTTCTTGTGGGTTTAACCTGGAACACAACCATGGGAGGGTTCTTTCCAAAATGCAAATCGAATCATGTCACTTTCCTGCTCAGAGTCTTTGGTGGCTCTGCCTTAATGATGAAAGCACTCAGCCTGGCAGATGCACGCCTGCTCACCATTTCTCATTTCTTTTTATTTGCTGGACCTCCCGAACTCATTGATATTCCCCGAACACACAGAGCATTCATCCTTGCCTGCCTCTGTACATAATTTCATTTATTCAATGATTCATTCATTAACTCATTCACTGAACATTTATTAAGCATCTACTGCATGCCCCTATGTCAGTTACTGAGACACAATGGTGAACAAGAGTGACTTTGTGTCCTCTGGGTAATATCCAGGGAGTACCCACACCTGGAAGCACATCGGAAGCCCTCATGGAGATTCTCAGAGGCACAGAGGTTTGGGCTTCATTCCAGTATCCCAGGATGTGAAGAGAGGGAAAGAAAACAGCAAGCAAAAGCATCACAAGAGAATGCGAGAGCTGAATTCAAGTTTCTCTGTTCCTTCCTGGGAGCCAACTGGGTGAATGGGAAAAAACGGGCTTTGGAGCCAAAAAGACTCTGGCTCAAAACTCAGGCATCCATATGTTCTGGCTTGCTGGGATATCCCACCTTCAAATCTGTTGCCTGGTGAAACTATTAATAGTTCCCCCTTTACTCTCAAAAATGCCCTGGTTTGGATGATGAATGATATGGTCCCCTTACTCTACCGTCAGTTTACCCTTACTTACCTGTGAGAAGCAGGGGAAATTGAGCTTCAGTTTCATGGCCTGTATCACAGAGTGAGCAATACCTACTGCAGAATGTGTAAGAATTAAATGAGATCGTGTCTTCCAAGTGCCCAGCATAGCAGGTGCTTGATTCACAGAAGCTGTTGGTATTCTTTGCCCTGTGGAAGGCAGTCCACATCTGCTGTGCATCGTTCACTGTCACATGAAAACGAGACCTTAATAACGAGAACACATTCAGATGAAAAGTAGAGCATTTATATTCGTGGAGAGGGTGGGCCTGAGCTAGCATGACATTGCTTAGGTGCTTGCTGACCAGCAGAACAAGCCTATCTTAAATATCACTGTTAAAATATTTCAACTTCAGTTCAGCCTCCTAGAAAACAGGGCTTTACTGCCCTCCTTGTTGGCTTAAATTTCTCATAGAGTTGGGTCTAATGCCTGCAATGGGCCCAGATGCAGGGAGCTGCAGGCTATTTTGATATCCAGGGCCAGGCAGAGGACAGAGACTGACACATTATCTGTCTGGATGACAATCCGTCCACTCACCCCCCACCCCAGTAGTGACTCACCAGATGGCCAGAAGGACCTGTCTTGGCCTGTCCCAACAGTGGTTTTGCTGGTGATTCACTGATGCCCACCAGAAAGCCCCCTTCTTAGGTCCTCTTTCTAAGCTCCTCAGCATTTGAGACCAAAGGAGACTTGGAGGGGAGGGAGGGCAGGAAGACCCACAAGCTGGATCGAGTATGGCTCAACTAGGCAGCAGGGAGAGGCAGGGCAGAGGAGGAAGCCCTGGGCACAGCTGGCTCCCTGGCTGGAAACTTGGAAACAGCCAGAGAAAAAAATTTTGATAAATGGTGGATATTCACAATATTTCAGAAGTCCTCATTGATTAGGGAATCTCACCAAGGACAGAGAGAAAGAACAGAGCCTTACAGAAACCAGAAGTCTCTTTGAATGAGGTTTCACGAAGGTTGCCCTGTGCATAAATTGTTTAAAACTCTAAGGTATATCAAACTGATGAGAAAGTGGATCAACTAAAGCAGGTGGTGGTAGAGTCTAGAATAAAAGGAAGACTGAGGCAAGGAATTATCCAGTCCTGTTCTAGAAAGACAGTCACTGAGGCTGGTAGATACTCGACTCTCTAGAATTGTCCCTGAGTTCTCTCATATGGCCCAAGAAGTGATCTGTTTTCCCTAAGTGTGGTAGGTAAGATCATTAAGGTATATACACAAAAAGAAACATTATTATAGTAGCTATGTATGCATTCATACCACTTGTACACCAAACCAGTAATATCACATGCATTTTTCTTTGAGCACAATTAAGTAAAATTATGCAAACTTTCTCTTTCTCTTTCTCCAGACATGCAAAGCCTCAGGGCCCAGGCAGCTCTCTCTGCCTGAAATATTCTCTGCCCAACCTCTACCTGCCCAACTCGTTCCCGTCATAAAGGTCTCAGGTCAAATGCTTCCTTCTCAGAGAGGCCCTCCCTAGCCACTTTGCCAAATAAGAGTGTTGCCTAGTTATTCTAACGCCAGCTGTGATCTGTTTTTTCTAAAGCGCTTTCCAGGGTCTCGTCCAGATCTGGGTTTATGTGCTTGCAACATGTTTCTTTCCTGCAGAATGTAAGCTCCATGAGAGCAGGAACTTGGTATTATTCTTGCCTCAATCCAAAGCATGTAGCTCCCTGCCTGCCACATAATAGAGGCTTAATACATATTTGTTGAATAAAGACCCATTAAAGTGGATTATGGCCTTAATAATGACATTCTTGCATGGGACAGAAAAAGGCGTGAAGTTGTGGCTAGAGCAGGGGAATTGTGTGTCACTCTGGATATAGCCATGCGAGGATGTAAAATGTTGGCAATTATTATACCCTCTCCCCTCCAACTGAGCCGTAGACCTGAGCCCCTGCCTGCCACATAATAGAGGCTTAATACATATTTGTTGAATAAAGACCCATTAAAGTGGATTATGGCCTTAATAATGACATTCTTGCACGGGACAGAAAAAGGCGTGAAGTTGTGGCTAGAGCAGGGGAATTGTGTGTCACTCTGGATATAGCCATGGGAGGATGTAAAATGTTGGCAATTATTATACCCTCTCCCCTCCAACTGAGCCGTAGACCTGAGAGTTGGGTAGGGATAAACTGTTTGCCCTGTGCAGGTACATATGGACTGGAGGACATGGCTTAGAAATTAATGCAAAATAGGCTTCCCACTCCAGCCTCTTCTCCCCAGCTGCAGCTTGAAAACCACAGGCCTCCTTCCTTCCTTCCCTCCTCTCTCCCTCATCTCTTCAATCACACTGACTCAGGGCAAGGCCTGTTCCAGTGGGCAGTCTTAGGGCAAAGATAGGAACTGAGACCCTGAAAGACATTCTTTCATTGGGAGGAACAAGCCAGGATGAAAGCTTCCTCCCCAGTTCTTCTGAGATTGCAGAAATTTCCATATGGAAGTGGGCTAGTACAGGAATGGGTGGAAATAGAATAGTTCTCCCTAGAGTAAAGATCGTGGTCATGCACATGTCATGGGGGAAAAGGGAAGTCAATGACCACTGTGAACAACTGTGAGCTCCTGGAGGCCAGTGATTATGTCTTCAACCACTGTTTAAGAGACCTCTTGGCCCAGCATATAACTCTGTGCCTGGCACACAGTAGTGGCCAGTAATGTGTGCTTAATAATGTATCTGAAAGAACGAAAGACTGTATGAGTGACTGAGTGGATTAGTGTTTGAGGGAATAAAATATGTATTATACATCCACCTCTTACGAATCTGATTAATGTGAGTCTAATCTTAAATCCTGATCACCTTAGGATACATAAGAAAAAATAGATTTTATAGACATGTATGACTGAGAATAAGAACCTGTACAGCAGTGACCCCACTAACTTTCGGCCCTGTCATAAATCCTCATAGGACATCTTGTAGCTCTGACCAAGCTAGATTTTGTAGAGTGGGCAGTCCACATTGTCTGTGGTCAACCAATAAGTCATCTCTGCTTGCTTTCCATCTCTTGAGGAGGGGTTCTTAACTTGGGTCCATGGACTCTGCTAGGATCAAAGGACAGACTTCTGAAAGTCTGTGAATTTGGATAAGGAAAAAATACAGCTTTATTTTCACTCACGTGTCACTGAAACTTAGCATTTCTATCACTTGTGAATGTAGGCAACAAACCATGTGTTATTAGCGGTGTCTGTGATTTTTGTCATCCACAGAAATCACAGACAATTTTGTATCCTATGCGAGATGTTGCAGGGGCCTTAAAATATAGCTTATGCTCATGTCTACTTCAAAGTTTGTTAGTCACAGGACCTCTGCTAGACTTCTCTGATGCCTTCATAAATAAGCACATACAATACTTGCAGAAGTCAGGCCTCTAAGATGACTATCAGTGACCCCACCTCCTGGTGGAATCTTCTCTCTTGAGTGTGAGCTGAACCCAGTAACTTGTTTTTCATGAAAGAATAGGGCAAAAGTGAGGGGATGTCATGTACAAGACGAGGTGACAGAAGACTGTGGCTTCTGCCTTGCTCACACTCACTTTCCCTCTCACTCGCTCAGATGAAACCAGCTGCCACACTGTGAGCTGCCCCATGGAGAGGGCCATGAGGCAAGGACTGGAGAGGGCAGCTTCCAGCCAGCAATCACTGGGTAGCTCAGTGCAGCATCCCAAGAGAAATCAAATCCTGCCCATAACCATGTGAGTGAGCTTTGAAGCAGATCCATCCACAGTCCATCTTAAGGTGACTGCAGCCTCATGAGAGACCCTAAGCCAGAGGACCCAGCTAAGCCACTCTCAGACCCCTGACCCACAGAAACTGTGAGATAGGAAGTGTCTGTTGCTCTAATATGCTGTTTGTTGCTCAGTAATGGATAATGAACACAGTAATGTATACATAGTGTTCCATAACTGTTTCTCAATATAACTACTTTCCTTTGGAATCCCATGTATTTTATTTTTATGCATTGACAATCACTACTCTGAGGAGGAACCATGGGCTTCATCAGTCTGCCAAGGTGCCACCCAGAAGCTAAGAGCCTCTGCCCCGCACTCTGTTTTGGAGAAGACATGGGTTCTTGACTGGGGCATTCAGGGTTAGCATACATCTGAAGCCACATCCTCCTGAGTTTGGAGGCAGTGAAGGGAAGGAAAGAGTATAGCCATGTGCTGAGGCTGGTTCAGCTGATGGGCTACCTGAGGTTGGAGCAGTAGATTCTCACCCAGACAGCAAGGGACACCAAAGGGAAAGGAAAGATCAGAACCTTTGTGGCAACTTTGAGTCCAAAGTCTGAAGGGCAACAGAGAAATGGTGCAAATCAAGAAGCCAGGGATGGAGCCAGGAATGTCATACCTCGGGGGGAAGAGAGCCAGACTGGGCTGCAGCCATGCAAGGGTCCTGAGGAAATGCTCTGTCCCCAGGTGGTTTGGCCTAATGCAATTAAAAGGCAAGACCAGCAAAGAGAGTGGAATTCCACTCTCATTCTACTCTCAATTCCACTCTCAGGTGGCACTGCTATCCTGCATACATCGCAGAGCCTGCCTTCCCACCTAGACAGTAAGCTCCTTGAGGGCACTGCCCATGTGTCCTTGCTTCCTTGTGACCCAAAGATCTATCACAGCATACATTTGCATAAGTCCAATATCTGATAAGAGACAGTGCTGGGTCTGTGAAACAGAGATGAGTTAGGTTCAGTCTCTGTCTCAAGTCGTTCATGGTATAAAGAGGGAGCCAGATAAATATAGATATTGGCATTAGAAAGCCACAATTCAAATATGAATTGCATTTCTGACCAGGTCTGGGGGATCCTCAAGCCTTGACTTTATGTCTGTTATAAAAGGTAGTAATGCTCATATCTCTGGTTTGTGGAACATGAAATAAGGTCATATATTTAAAGAGCCTTATGCAAGGCCTGACATGTCACAGGCACACCCACCTTACTTCCTATTTCACACCATTTCCAGTCTTCTGATTGCAAGGCCCCAAGTGTTCATTTGAGATCTAATTCCTGTGCAAAACCTACAACAGACTTCTGAAGATAGATCCCTTTCCCAACAGGCTTTCCTTCTCACTGCAAGGTACTGTTCACCCACATGTTATGTTCTGTGAGCTCTTGGAGACAGGGACCATGCAGAACACATTTTTGCAAGTCCAAGAAGTAGAAGAGTGCTGGGGGTCTAAGCAGTCTAAGCAGGGACTGTTCAGCATATGTTTAATAAATGGTTAAGATGATAAATAATAAATCACAGAAAGCCCTCCAAAATTAAGTACAATGATGATCTGCAAAAAAAAATGTCATCACGAGCTAGAAGAGAAGTTCCTTGATCTGGCCCTTAAAAAATGTGGAGGACTTGGATGAGTGGAAGGGAACCAGAAATGGTAAAAGGAAAAAGATAAGGAAGGCCTATGGTCACCTCTGGGGAGAAAGGAGAGACATTGAAGGGGAGGGGCACAGAAGGAGCTACAATTGCCTCTGCCGAGTTTCATTTAAAAGAAAAAAATAAAAGATCAGAAGCAATTGTCGCAAAATGTCAGCATCTGTTAGAACTGAGTGGTAGGCACAAAGGTGATTGTTATATTCCCATGCTTCTTGCTGTGTTAGAAATATTTAATTGCCTCTGCCGAGTTTCATTTAAAAGAAAAAAATAAAAGATCAGAAGCAATTGTCGCAAAATGTCAGCATCTGTTAGAATTGAGTGGTAGGCACAAAGGTGATTGTTATATTCCCATGCTTCTTGCTGTGTTAGAAATATTTCATGATAAGACAAGGAGGAGCATTTTAGGTGGGAAGAATGGCACGGGCAGGTGCAGAGAGGTAGGGAGATTTGTGGCAGGTACAGAACAGGGAAGCCCTGAGGTAATGGACTTCTTCCTCAGACCCTGCAGGCATAGAGTGTCCCAATGAAGGGGCAGGGGAGTAAGTTGGGTACTGTCCTTGGTCCTGAACCAAAACCACACCCTTGGGCTCTGCTATTTCTGGTTATCCTAAAACACTGGGATCCTGCCCAATCTTGCCAGTATTCACAGGCTTCCTTGGTATTCTCTAACTTGGCATTTTTCAGCCTAATTTTACTCAGCTTCTACTACTTCAGAAAAAATGCTGCTGAGAGAACATGGGTATTTTTTAGCCTGATAATAATAACTATTATTCATTAAGCTGTTCTGTGTTGGACACTGTGATAAGCAGTTTTTATATACTGTCTCATATTGTTATAATTATCCCCATTTTATAGATGAAGAAAGAGACACAGAAGGATGAGGTCACAGGACCCATAAATGGCAGAGTTGAGATTAAAGCAGGTCACATAAGTACGTATCCCAGGAATCAGCTAATCACTCCCTGGAACATGCACATAAGGTCTTAACCCAGAGGGAAGTATCCCCATGAAGTCACTGTCTCAATACTTTCTAGATTTTTCCATCTACAAAGGCAGGACTATGGATTCCAAAAAAGACAACATAGGTGAAGTTTCCTTATAAACTATAAAGTCCTCTACAAATGTCGGCAGCTTTCTCTATTCTTTGTTATTGATAGTAATGGTGATAGTGAGAATAATAAGCCTTCTGCACATGCCAACAACATAAACTATATTCTACTTTCATTGCTCAGGGAATGAAAGGCCAAGGCAAAAATAAAATAAAATAAAATAAAAGTAAGAAAAGCCCCAAGATGGAGTGGGACAGACCTGGATTTGTGCCTCCATTTGAACATGTATTAGAAATGTGACCAGGGGAGTCATTTGATAGCCTCCCAGACTCAGTTCCCTCAGCTAAGAAGGGGTTATGTCAACCCATAAGGATAAAAGAGATGATATATGATAAGGTAGCCTAGTAAAAAATATGGTAACTCTGATGATGGTGATGGCAGCTGTTAATTGTTGGTTGCCTGCTGCCTCATGCCAGGCACTGTGTTAGGCACTTTACCTACATTAGCTCCAATCCTCATAATGGTCCTAGGAAGTTTCTATTATTAACTCCATTTTAACAATGAGAAAACTGAGGCTTAGGGAGCCCTTAATAACTGTTACCTAAATCAGAATCCATCTTGACTCACCATCATCAGAAGGCACTCGGGCGGCTGGATGGCTAGTGCTGTCAGGCAGGAGATGGCCCCACTCTCATTTTTTCAGATTCTAGGCAGGTACTTCCCACAATGGTTTCCACCCACTCAGAGCTGCAGCCTGAGGAGAGAAAATCTCATAGGCTGGCACACGATTTACCAAAATGCCAAATTCTGAGTACGATGGAACCTATCTGGATCCCCTGATGCTCAGAGGGCAGCTGCACTGGCCCTCCCCTGTCTCTCCTTTCCTCCAGTCTCTGAATCCCAGGGAAACCTGTCCTCCAGGAAGCAAGAGTTGGTGCAAGGGAGCTGAGCTCCCTCCTTCCTCCCTGGCGAGCAGCAGAAGAAACAGAGAAAATTGTGCCAAAGGTCACAGTGTTCCGGGTCAGCGTGTTCCAGCTTTGAAGTCAGAGAGCTGCCAGCATCCAGGCAAGAAAAATGCTGCAGGCTCCACCTACAAGGCCTCGGACAAGCTCCAGCTGGGCCTCGGCCTCCACGGCAACTGCATGCTGCAGGGAGGGCCACATTCACTAGGGACCCCCTTTACAGCTCAAGCAGCTACAGAAATGGTCCAGCCCTGGAGCACACAACAGCTTCACAGATGTGCTCAGGCACTTTTCTCTCTTGCCCTTCAAAAATCTGCCACCACCCCCCTCCATCTTTACCCTCACTCATGAAGAATTAGCATTTCTGCATTCCCCAGCTCTTTCTCCTTTCTCTTACCGTACTTATAGCTTCTCTTTAATTTGTTCAAACATGAACCCCCAAAACATTTATTGTGTACCCACTATGCACCTGACATGGAGCCAGGTAATGGTGGTTTAGTGGTGAAAACTACACTTTCCCTATCCTTGTAGAGTTTATAGAGGAAGGGAGACATTAACCAATAAATTAAGGAATTAATGTAGAATTTTAAAATGTGATGGGCATTATGAAGGAAAGAGAGCAAGGTACTAGAAAGAAGAGCAGTAGGGCCACCTTCAAATGGGAGGTTGCTGTGGACTGAATGTTCTCCTAGAACTCATTGATCCCTATTGTAACAGTAAGAGAGTGGGAAATTGGACTGTGGTATTTGAAAGGTAGCCTTTGGGAAGTGATTGGATCATGAGTACTCTGTCATTATGAATGGATTAATTCATTCATGGATTAATGGTTTAGTGCATTATCAGGGACTCTATAAGGAGAGGGGACTTTTTAAGGAGAGGAAGAAAGTGTCGAAACACTCTTCCTCAGCTTTCGCCATATGATATCCTGTGTCTCCAGTGACTTTATAAAGAGTTCCCACCAAGAATGCCCTCACCAATCCACCCCACAACCTTGGACTTCCCAGCCTCCAAAACTGTAAAAAATACATTTTGTTTTCTTATGGATTACCCAGTTTTAGGTATTCTATTTAAGCGACAGAAAATGGACTGATACAGAGGTCAAGAAAAGTCCCTTCATGCAGAAGGCATGGAAGTTGTGGACTGAAGGATTAGCAGGAAGCTGCTTTGGGAGGCCAGCTGGGGTGTGGGGTAAGGGGTTTGTCCAGGAAACAGCATGTGCAAAGGTCCTGAGGCAGGAAAAAGAATGAGATATTTGAGGGACTGAAACAATATAACACAATGGATAGATGTGAATTTCAGATTAAGGTATAGGTGCTTGACAATATACCTGAATTCTCTATATCCCAGTTTTACCAGGTAGGATCAAGTAAAGATTCAGGGAGGAGGTACACTGATTAGAAGATGAAGAACCATAGGACAAATGGTTCTAGTTGAGAGATATTTTAGCAGATGCCCAAGGTCTCACAATTAAAAGGGGAAGAGCAGCAACATGAACCCACAACCACACAACTTACAGGTGCATATATTTCTAAGTCTCTTCATCCAGTCCTTCTTCACCATTCCTCAAGTTCGTCTACAGACAGGGATAAGTTTGCACACACATAGGAGGAGAAGCAGAAGAAATGAAGAGAGGTCCTTGTCTATTTTTCTTCTCTCTACCACTGGCTAAACTAGTCCATAGAAAGGGGTCTACTGCCCAAGTACTCAGTGCTTCCTTGTGTCCCCAAGTCCAGCTACCAGGAACAGCTCAGGATGTGGCCACTTTGGTGATTACTCTCTCCTAGACCTGGGCAAGCTGCTGCCCTCTCCAAGTCTCAGTTTGCTGTTTTCACAAGGGACCAGGGCTGACTATGTAATGAAAATGTGGGCCCCCTGGCTGGAGAGCAGGAAAAAAGGTGCCAGTAAAAGTACCAAAATAGAAAACTTTTTCCTCTGTCACAGTCTCTCTCTCAACTTGTCATGGTGCTTTTAATTCTCTATTTAATGTCATTATCAGTAGAGCATAGTGGAAATTCCAGATCATCAGCTCAAATTTTACCATTCATTTTTTATAAGTACAATGCCAGTTTTAAATGTAAGTGCAGAAGCATCAGAATTACACAATCTGTATTTTGCAGGTCATACATGCATATATATTTTGTTCTTACCAGAGGAATGAAAACACTGCACAACACAAACAATTTTTTTTCCACTTCTCAACACAACCACATCACACCAACACTCAGTGGAAGAGGTGGCTTTCAGAACACATTTACTTGGCACTGGCTTTGAGTCTCATTGGATTTGCATGCTTTGTGGATCCACCGGAATTCCGTCTTCACGGGGCTTGGTGTGGACTCTATGTGAATGGGGTCGCAATAAACAACAGGTATGACATTGTACATATCTTCTCTGATCACTTACATGTGTCATTGCCCCGTCAGACTTCACTTATAAAACTCAAGTTCAAGGCCATAGGACAAATGGTTCTAGTTGAGAGATATTTTAGCAGATGCCCAAGGTCTCACAATTAAAAGGGGAAGAGCAGCAACATGAACCCACAACCACACAACTTACAGGTGCATATATTTCTAAGTCTCTTCATCCAGTCCTTCTTCACCATTCCTCAAGTTCGTCTACAGACAGGGATAAGTTTGCACACACATAGGAGGAGAAGCAGAAGAAATGAAGAGAGGTCCTTGTCTATTTTTCTTCTCTCTACCACTGGCTAAACTAGTCCATAGAAAGGGGTCTACTGCCCAAGTACTCAGTGCTTCCTTGTGTCCCCAAGTCCAGCTACCAGGAACAGCTCAGGATGTGGCCACTTTGGTGATTACTCTCTCCTAGACCTGGGCAAGCTGCTGCCCTCTCCAAGTCTCAGTTTGCTGTTTTCACAAGGGACCAGGGCTGACTATGTAATGAAAATGTGGGCCCCCTGGCTGGAGAGCAGGAAAAAAGGTGCCAGTAAAAGTACCAAAATAGAAAACTTTTTCCTCTGTCACAGTCTCTCTCTCAACTTGTCATGGTGCTTTTAATTCTCTATTTAATGTCATTATCAGTAGAGCATAGTGGAAATTCCAGATCATCAGCTCAAATTTTACCATTCATTTTTTATAAGTACAATGCCAGTTTTAAATGTAAGTGCAGAAGCATCAGAATTACACAATCTGTATTTTGCAGGTCATACATGCATATATATTTTGTTCTTACCAGAGGAATGAAAACACTGCACAACACAAACAATTTTTTTTCCACTTCTCAACACAACCACATCACACCAACACTCAGTGGAAGAGGTGGCTTTCAGAACACATTTACTTGGCACTGGCTTTGAGTCTCATTGGATTTGCATGCTTTGTGGATCCACCGGAATTCCGTCTTCACGGGGCTTGGTGTGGACTCTATGTGAATGGGGTCGCAATAAACAACAGGTATGACATTGTACATATCTTCTCTGATCACTTACATGTGTCATTGCCCCGTCAGACTTCACTTATAAAACTCAAGTTCAAGGGTAAAATCATTGTGAAGTTTGAGATAATGACAGCAGAGCATTAAGCCAAGCCTGGGGCTCTTCTGAGCCTGTGACCCTACGTATCTGCTCTGGCTGGCACACACATGAAGTCAGCCCTGCAAGAATGACGAACTAGGTAGCAGTCCTGACCACATGTGCTTAGTGTCACTGTCTGACCATTATAAAAGGTTTACCTTTCTGAAGTTTTATAGTTATTTTGTTCTATTTTTTGTCAGCTGGCCAGATCAGGGACCCAAAACCTCGACCATGCTCTAACTGAGCTAACTGGCCAACCCAAGATTTACCTTTCTGAATATAATTTCATCTTCTTAGAGGTTTTGCTCTGGGTTGTTAGCAGATAACATGGGATGGGTGTGAATAGACTTGAGAACCAAGGAGAAAGTCTGAAAGAGGAGCCCACGCTGTCTTCCATTCTTGATGGGCCCAGATTCAAAGCCCAGCATTACCACTGAGTAGCTTAGTAACATTTGGCAAATGATTTAGCCTTCTTAAGTCTCACTTTCCTACATTGTAAAACAAGGATAATGGCTGCCACATGTCAGAAGGGCTGCTAGCATTCAGCAGAATTTAGATAAAGTCCCTGCACAGTGAAGGCACAAAATTAACAACCACTGCTGGTTTTTTTGTTTTTGTCTTTTTTTTTTTTTTTCGTGAACGGTAAGGGTATCGCAACCCTTGGTGTGGTGTCACCCACACCGTGCTCAGCCAGTGAGCACACCGGCCATCCCTATATAGGATCCAAACCCATGGCGGGAGCACCACTGCTCTCCCAAGCCCCGCACTCTCCCAAGTGCGCCACGGGGCCGGCCCAACCACTACTGTTTTTATTAATAAAATTCAGATCTCTGAACTTCAGACATCCTGGTCACTCCACAAACTCCCTTGCTGCCTGTAGACACACATCTGGTAGAAGAGGCAGATGGTGCCATGAGGTAAAGTGAGCTGTTCAGTGGACTTCCAAGTCTACCTATTGGAACTCGGGTTTCACTCCCATTGCCATCCACTGTGGTAAAATCATTGTGAAGTTTGAGATAATGACAGCAGAGCATTAAGCCAAGCCTGGGGCTCTTCTGAGCCTGTGACCCTACGTATCTGCTCTGGCTGGCACATAAAATCATTGTGAAGTTTGAGATAGCGACAGCAGAACATTAAGCCAAGCCTGGGGCTCTTCTGAGCCTGTGACCCTACGTATCTGCTCTGGCTGGCACACACATGAAGTCAGCCCTGCAAGAATGACGAACTAGGTAGCAGTCCTGACCACATGTGCTTAGTGTCACTGTCTGACCATTATAAAAGGTTTACCTTTCTGAAGTTTTATAGTTATTTTGTTCTATTTTTTGTCAGCTGGCCAGATCAGGGACCCAAAACCTCGACCATGCTCTAACTGAGCTAACTGGCCAACCCAAGATTTACCTTTCTGAATATAATTTCATCTTCTTAGAGGTTTTGCTCTGGGTTGTTAGCAGATAACATGGGATGGGTGTGAATAGACTTGAGAACCAAGGAGAAAGTCTGAAAGAGGAGCCCACGCTGTCTTCCATTCTTGATGGGCCCAGATTCAAAGCCCAGCATTACCACTGAGTAGCTTAGTAACATTTGGCAAATGATTTAGCCTTCTTAAGTCTCACTTTCCTACATTGTAAAACAAGGATAATGGCTGCCACATGTCAGAAGGGCTGCTAGCATTCAGCAGAATTTAGATAAAGTCCCTGCACAGTGAAGGCACAAAATTAACAACCACTGCTGGTTTTTTTGTTTTTGTCTTTTTTTTTTTTTCGTGAACGGTAAGGGTATCGCAACCCTTGGTGTGGTGTCACCCACACCGTGCTCAGCCAGTGAGCACACCGGCCATCCCTATATAGGATCCAAACCCATGGTGGGAGCACCACTGCTCTCCCAAGCCCCGCACTCTCCCGAGTGCGCCACGGGGCCGGCCCAACCACTACTGTTTTTATTAATAAAATTCAGATCTCTGAACTTCAGACATCCTGGTCACTCCACAAACTCCCTTGCTGCCTGTAGACACACATCTGGTAGAAGAGGCAGATGGTGCCATGAGGTAAAGTGAGCTGTTCAGTGGACTTCCAAGTCTACCTATTGGAACTCGGGTTTCACTCCCATTGCCATCCACTGTGTGACCCTGGGCAAGTGATCTCGCCTCTTAGGGCCTCAGTTATCTCAGGGGGTGAGCTGTTCAGTGGACTTCCAAGTCTACCTATTGGAACTGGGGTTTCACTCCCATAGCCATCCACTGTGTGACCCTGGGCAAGTGATCTCGCCTCTTAGGGCCTCAGTTATCTCAGGGATGACCTTATACCAGGTACTCTCCTACCAAGGAGGACCACAGGTACCTGCTTCATGGAGCTGTCAGGAGGATTATGGGTTCTGTGTAGCACCCAGCATACTGCTTGACACAAAGTAACGCTCGGTTAATGATTCCGTGCCTCAGTTACCCATATGCAAAGTGGGGATGGTGATAGTCTCCATGGCAGGACGTTGTTTTCTGTAACAAATAAATGATACTGTCCTTGTAAAGTGCTCAGCATGGTGCCTAGCACATGGTTGTGGCATAATGAACGTGAAATGTTAATGAGAACAATGATTGGTAATTATCACATTACTGGTGGTAATGGATCACCACAACAACTCTCTCCTCTCCCTGTTCCCCCTGCATGGGACACTCCTGACAGTGCCCAAGGACATCTGTTAGTTCGTATCCACTGTCAACGTTTGCTGATGGCATATCAACAACCTCCACCCCCACCCTGAGAATAGTTTAGCCAAGGACTGAGTCTATTTTTGTTTTTAAAGAAAAACAAACTCATGTGCCAAAGCACAGACTTCTTCAAAACAAGACAGGCCCTAGACAAGGCCGTGGCCCTGGCTTTTAGGAATTGGGGGAGAGGCTGAATTTCCAGTAACCTCTTGGCGGAAGATAATGACTGCATCTCTCGCCCTGCAGTTGTGAGTCAAGGTCTGTCCTCCTTTGGTCTAGCACAAAGGGTCGTGTGCATCCCTGTTTGAAGCTGTGAGATTATCTTGCTTCAAACAACATTAGAACGTCAGCTTTTATCATTGTCTCCAGCTCCTTCACCCCTCCTACTATGACAAAGAGCCCTGTGCCATCAACCCCTTGCGTCCATTATCCAGGCCATAAGGCAGTCACCATCAGCGCAGCTCTCAGAGATAAATCTCTCATTTCCCCAAACCCAACACAGACCTTCCTTGCTTAGCTCATTTCTTCATCCAGCAGACATTTCTTGAGCACTTCCTATGTGGCAAGCACAGTGCTAGGCACTGGGGGACGGACCTGTTGAGTAAGAGAACATTTTTTGTGTGTGGAAGCAGACTACAACTGGAGCATTTCAGTATAATGTATTGAATTCAGTAAGAAAGGAAAAAAGAGAGCACTGTGAAAACCCAGAATAGAAGAGAGGGCTTAGCTCCATGTGGGAGGATGAACAAAAATTGGAGAAGGGGACACCTGTGCTAATCAAGAAAGGAAATGGCTATTTCTCACCTCCAGCTTCCCTAGTCACTCATCTCACAAACACGGATTAAGCGACCCTTCCCCAGCCCACCTATATTCTCTGGCAGCTCTCCTCTCCTATCTTAGCTCCCAGCAGACAGCTCTATAAATGCACATTTCATCATGTACTCTCAGACCAGACTAGAATCTCTGAAGGAAGCAAACAGGCCGGTGACATTCTGTGTAGCAGCCACGCACCCAACACATTGCTTGAGCCTTCATAGGCTCACAGTCAATATTTATCACATTGAATAGAAAATATTTTGGCAACTTAATATTGTGGAGACCACATGCTGGATAAGGTGATACCACTTAGACAAGTATGAATAAAGAAGTACTTAGCCACAAAAGGTGGCAAGTGTAAATAATAAATGCATAATATGGATGGCAGAAGTTAGATAGGTTGGTGTGTTCATTTTGATTACATCACAATAATACTTTGAACTTTCAAAAGGAAGAGAACAAATCTGAGGTAACCAGAATGGGGGTGTCTAGTGGTGGAAGGTAGGAATTAGTAAAGGGCCATGAAAAACAATTACATTGTATAAGGTTGACTATACTAATTATCCTGATTTGAGCATCTCATGATGCATACAGGTATGATATTCAACTCTGTACCCCACAGATATGTACAATCAGCTATGTTACAATGAAAAATAAATAACCAAAAAAAGTGGAAAAAATAAAAAAATAGATTCAATCCAAAAAATATTAATTGTGCCTTCTGTATGAAAGGAACATTCTATGAACAAGAGAGGATACAAAAATAAAATAAATAAAAAAGAAGCCTTTACACTCAACATGTTAACCTAGAGGAGTGAATGCAGGTACACGGAATATTCCAGCAGAGGGGCATCAGAAAAGATTCTAGAGGGTGTTTAGGAAACATCTAGAGTAAAGCACTCTGTGTAGGTTCAGATAGAGTGGGGAGAAGAAATCATTCCAGGAAGAGAAAGCACCAGAAGCAAACAAAAAGAAAGACAGAAAATGGGTGGTGCTTTTCAGAAAAAGCGTAACTTGACAGTCATCTACAGTCAGTGCTCACGAGTAGAAAGAGCCTTGCCTCAAGGACTCAGTAAGCCACCTAGTTCTTCCAGAAACCTCCTACATCCACAGCCCTGGAGCATCATGACCCCAGGCCCCAGTGGCCATGCGAGGCACTGGCTCCTTTCATGTCTTTCAGCAAGGAAGTGACACATCAAAACTGTGTCTTAAGAACATTTCCAGGCATCTATACAGTAGACATATGCTGCTTTTGTCTACCTAATGTTCCAACTTTCATGGAGGAACTATACCCTTCTCCATCCCAAATGGTTCTAATAGGACTTCAGTCAGGGTGGCCCATCCTGTGTCTTAAGAACATTTCCAGGCATCTATACAGTAGACATATGCTGCTTTTGTCTACCTAATGTTCCAACTTTCATGAAGGAACTATACCCTTCTCCATCCCAAATGGTTCTAATAGGACTTCAGTCAGGGTGGCCCATCCCAGTGATTAGTGCCAGAAGTGGACACAAAGAGGTCCACCACAAAAACCAATCCCCCTGCAATAATAGCCAGTCAGTACCTCAAGGAGAGCCATTCAGAATCTCTTCCTGGAATGATACACAAACATGGGGAAGGAGAGGTCATTTTTCAGCTGAGTTGCTAAACTAGGAGGAAACAAATTGGAAATATTCATAGCCATCTTCTCTGCCCCATAGAGGGAACCTGCCAGGTGGCATGCAGCCAACATGCAGGGAGAGCCAAGCTGTAGGATGGAGGGAGGGCCTCACAGCATGCTTTAACAGATGGCGAGTTTCAAAACCCGATGAGCTGAAAGAATGGTGGACCCCCTCAACAGAAATGCACAAGTCAGGAGGATGAGCTAATGTTCAGAGAGATATGATGTCACCTAAGATCAAGAGAATGAGAAGGAATTGTAAAGGG
The DNA here is from genome assembly GCF_000696425.1 of Galeopterus variegatus. Taxonomy (NCBI): domain Eukaryota; kingdom Metazoa; phylum Chordata; class Mammalia; order Dermoptera; family Cynocephalidae; genus Galeopterus; species Galeopterus variegatus. The sequence continues at coordinate 297,568 of NW_007727953.1, forward strand.
ATTGGGTCCATCCACTTATCTGGTACGTGAATTGTTCTTTCTTTTGTTTATGTTTTCCCCATCATGAGTTTCATTCTGCTGGTGGTACTAATGTTCAGAGAGATATGATGTCACCTAAGATCAAGAGAATGAGAAGGAATTGTAAAGGGATTGGGTCCATCCACTTATCTGGCACGTGAATTGTTCTTTCTTTTGTTTATGTTTTCCCCATCATGAGTTTCATTCTGCTGGTGGTTTCATTTGGTCAACAAATGTTGATTAAGCTGTTGATCAATTTGGCAAATAAAGCATTAAGAGCCACTTTTTATTTTATTTATTTATTATTATTTTATTTTTATTTATTTATTTATTTTTTTGGAGGAGCTTTCCATTTATTTGGGGAGAAAAGCAATAAACAAATGAATAAGAAATATATTTTCAGAATTTGAATGCAGGCTACTATGAAAAAATAATGGCTTTGGGGTGTCCTATGTTAGATCAGGTAGCCAGGGAAGGGCTCTTGAAGGAGATGATACATATTTAAGTGGAAATCTGAATTATGGGAGAAAGTAAGTTACACAACCATCTGGACAAAAAGAGGAAGAGCATTCCAAGCAGAAGCCACCAAGGTGGGAGAGTGCTTGGCATGTCCATGGGACACCCAAGAAGCCAGATGAGTGTAGAGCTGGGTAAGTGTGGGGGAGACTGGCACGGGGGGAGGTCATGGTCATCAGCTGATGGAGCATGGAGAGCTTTAAAAGCCATGATGAGCACAATGGAAAGGCACTGAAGAGTTTTCAGTCATACGAAGAATTCCTGGGAGAGTACCTGACCCTAATTCCATGAGTAGAATCTGACTTGTCCGGAAAGTAGAGAAAGACAGATAGATAAGTGGGCAGGAAAATAAAAAGGAGTTCCAGGCAGAGGCCATGCAGACCTGGAGCAGCAATGGATATGCACTTGAGATGTTTGAACGAAGGTCCATGGGCAAATGTGGACAGATGCAGCAGAGGTTCTAGGTAAAGTCCCTGTGGGCCAGAAACCTGAAAAGAGTCGTTGGAACTCTGCTTTGGGGAGACTTGGATGCCAGGCTAAGTAAATACCTCCTTATTAAGAGGGAAAAAAGGAGCCATTAAAGGTTTCTGGAAAGGAAGGATAACTCCACAATCATATCCTTGGAGAGGAAATGCAATGAAGCAGGACTAAGCATGAACTGGGATTCAGGAAGATCCAGTTCAAACCCAGAGCCAAGCTTACTGTGTAATCTTGGGCAACCACATCAAAAGGCTGAGACCAAGGAAGAAATCAGAAATCCACCAAGAAGCGCCTCATCCCCCACTGTTCTAGAGCAGGCATGAGTAAACTACTTTATCTTTGTAAATAAAGTTTTATTGGAACACAAACATGCCTTCTGTTTGCATAGTGTCTATCTCTGTGTTTGCACACTACAATGACAAGGCTGAGTAATTGCAGCACAGAGTGTATGACCAGCGAAGCCTAAAATAATTACTATCTGGTCCTTTACAGAAAAAGTCTGCTGACTGCTGTTCTAGATTCTTACAGATGCAACAGGATGCCCCTCTGCAGGATGCATATATCACAATTTAGGAGAGAGGGAAAGCGAATGGGATTGACAGTTTTCCCTAGACTTAGGGAAGGAAAAATTATTTTCTCATAGCAATCAATGGCAGTTTTATTGTGAGATAGAGACCCGTGGATAAAAGAAATGGGTAAACTGAAAAGACAAAAGACAGCCGTGGAGATGGGCAAAGAGAAACAAAGACAGAGGGGAGAGAAACAGGCAGAAAACAAGACAGGGAATTAAGAAAAACACAATACGATGAGAGGGATGTGAGATTTCTTTTTAAATCCATTTATATATCATATATATTTAATATCATATATATTTATTTTAAATATAAACACACAAATGTATATAAACTGGTAGTCCCTCTCTGGAGTTCCGAGGAACTGTTTATGTCCTCAACACAATGAAAACATCTTAGGTGAAAATGTCAGAAAGTCATTTCTTTGATCCAGCTTGCTCTGAGATGGAAAATCAGGATATATTGACCCAAGGGGTGCCTGTGTTGACAGAGACCAAGACAAATCAATACAAGGTTTGGATGGCAAAGTTTGCAGAACGTCCAGGTAAATAAGAACATGTTTCCTGTGTGCTTTTATCAGAAATATCTGTTACAGGTTTATGAGGGCTCCTTCCCCGTCTGTCTCTTTCTGAGCTATAAAAGTGCTCTTAGGGGTGGTCTCATTGATTGCAAATATCACAAACGGAAGTAATAAGTTTTTTTTTAAGTCCCCCCAAAACCAAAGCTATTTTATGATTTTAGAGACAGGAAGAGGGGTCTGTTAAGAGGGAGCCTAGGAAAGAAAACTCAGGCAAGCCTTAGAAAAAGTCACGCCTTTTCAAAGTACACACCATCCCCCAAAACCACAGTCTGGTGACTGAACAGTATCAAAAGACTGGACAGAGCCGGAAGACAGGGCTTGGAATAAAAGAAAAGAGACAGCTGGAGGGAGGGTCTTTCCGTGCCATTCATTATTTTTGCTCTGGAAAGAATCTTAGTGCCAGAATTTGAATTCTAAATCTGACACAGGGGGGCTGGTTGAGCATGAGCAACAAGTTCTTTTTTTTTTTTTTTCTTTATTTTATTTATTGAATCAAAATCGACTATACATATTTTGGGGGCTGAACATTGAGATATGTTGATTAAATCAATATTACTAGCATAT
>NW_007727953.1:300917-329182 GCF_000696425.1 Galeopterus variegatus
TGCCCCTTGTCCAATCTCCCCCCTACCCCCCCTTTCCTCCCCCTCCCCCCCTTTATTGCCCCAGATTTCTTCTTTCCTTCTGAAAAAATAATGGTTACTCTGTTAACTTGTTGCCTAGATGATCTGTCCAATGCTGAGAGATGTGATCAGGTCCCCCAATATTATCATAGAGTAGCTGCTTCTTCTGTCACTCTGAAATGGGTTTTGTGGAAAGAGACATCTTCTTCTTTTCTTTGTCCCTGCTGGTGACTCTTCTTGTGTCAATGCACTCCAGTGGTTGGCAGACCATCTGTGTGGTGGTTGTGGCATCTAGCTGCTTTTGCAGCAGCCATGGTTATTGTGGTGGCTGTGGTGGGCCACCCACGTGGAGGTGCTGTTTTTGGTATGCTCCTTGGCACTGGCAGTATGCCTGGTTGTGGGCTATGTTTGGTCCTCTTCTCCATGCCTCTGGTCCCTGGGCAGGCCACAAGGCACTGGCACCATGTGCCTAGTTGTGGGAGAGGGGTCCAGTCCCCTTCTCCATGTCCAGGGTCCCTGGGCAGGTCCTGAGGTGCTGGAGCAGTGTGCCTGGTTGAGGGAGGAGGGTCCGGTCCCCTTCTCCATGCCCCGGGCCTCTGGGCGGGCCCCAAGTCACTGGTGCCATGTGCCTTGTTGTGGGAGGAGGGTCTGGTCCCCTTTTCCAAGCCTCGGGTACCCAGGTGGGCCCTGAGGTGCTGGCGTTTTGTGCCTGGTGTGGGAGGAGGGTCCAGTCCCTGGCTCCATACCCCAGGTCCCTGGGCAGGACCTGAGGCACTGGCTTGGTGTACCTGGTTGTGGGAGAGAAGGCCAGTCACCTTATGCATGCCTCTGGGCTGGGCGGGCCCCACATTGCTGGCACGGTGTCCCTGGTTGTGGGAGAGAGGTCCAGTCCCCTTCTCCTTGCCACAGGTCCCTGGGTGGGCCCCGAGGTACTGGCATGGTGTGCCTTGTTGTGGGAAGAGGATCCGTTTCCTGGCTCTATGCCTCAGGTCACTGGGTGGAACCTAAGGTGCTGGCTTGGTGTGCCTGGTTGTGGGAGAGAAGGCCTGTCCCCTTATGCATGCCTCTGGGCTGGGCAGGCCCCCAGGTGCTGGCACAGTGTCCCTGGTTGTGGGAGAGAGGTCCAAACCCCTTCTCCATGCCCTGGGTCCCTGGGTGGGCTCTGAGGTGCTGGCATGTTGTGCCTGGTTGTGGGAGGGTGATCCGGTCCCCTTCTCCATGCTCTGGGTCCCTGGGTGGGGCCCAAGGTGCTGGCATGGTGTGCCTGGTTGTCCCCTTTTCCATGCCCCAAGTCCCCAGGTAGGTTCCAAGGTGCTGGTATGTTGTACCTGGTTGTGGGAGAGAGGTCTGGTGCCCTTCTCCATGCCCTGAAAAACCACAGTCTGATGAGTGAAAAGTATCAAAAGACTGGACAGAGCCAGAAGAGAGGGCTTGGAATAAAGGAATAGAGACAGCTGGAGGGAGGGTCTTTCCGTGCCATTCATTATTTTTGCTCTGGAAAGAATCTTAGTGCCAGAATTTGAATTCTAATTCTGACACAGGGGGGCTGGTTGAGCATGAGCAACAAGTTCTTTAAACTCTCTCAGCCTAAGTTTCATTTGAGGAACTACAAATAATTTACTATATTTGGGGATATGGCAGGAGATAGTGGGTGATGATAATGATAATAGTAACAGTAATAATAGCTATTACTTACTGATAAGTGTTTCATGGGTACCAAAATCTGTTTTAAATGTTTTAACATATAAACACATTTTATTCTTTCAATAACCCTGAGAAGTGAGTTACTATTATCATTAGCTCCGTCAGATAACTGAGACTCAGAGAGGGTAGGATGGCTCATTTCACATATCATCTTGACTGGACCATGGGGTGCCCGCATATTTGGTTAAACATTATTCTGGTTGCATCTGTGAAGGTGTCTCTGGATGAGATGAACATTTGAATTAGTAGACTGGGTAAGGCAGATTGCCCTCTCCAATGTGGGTGGGCGTCATCCAAGCTGTTGAAGGGGTGAATAGAACAAAAGACTGAGTAAGGGAGAATTCACTGTCTCTGCCTAACTGTCCTTGAACAGGGACATTGGTCTTCTCCTCACTTTAGACTCAGACTCAGACTGGAACTCATACCATTGACTCTCCTGATTCTCAGGCCTTTGAACTTGGACTGGAATTAAACCATCAGTTCTCCTGGATCTTGCTAACTTCAGATCTTGGGACTTCTCTCTCCATAACTGTATGACTCAACTCCTTATAATAAATCTCTTTTTAAATATATATAACTCTCCCCTGTGAGTTATGTGTCTCTGGAGAACTGAGGCTGCTACAGATATTAAAGTGAAAACCCCACAATTTGAATCCAGAGCCCAATTCCAGGATCTGTACTATTATCTTCTATGTTCTGCTGCCTCTCCAGTAACGTTGGAAAGATAAGATGGAATCATAGCATTAGTTTCTTAGGGCTGTCTTAACAAATTACCACACACTGGGTGGCTTAAAACTCAGAAACATATCCTCAACATAGTGTAAAGTCCAGAAGTCTGAATTCAAGGTGTTGGCAAGGCCGTGTTCCCTTTGGAGGCTCGAAGGGAGCCAAACTGCATATAAAACATTAATGTAAACATTCTGAAAGCTTGAGCTGGCCAGTTAGCTCAGTTGGTTAAAGCATGGTGGTGCCGATAACACCAAGGTCCAGGGTTTGGTCCCTGTACCAGCTGGCCACCAAGAAAAAAAAAAAATTAAAAAAAAAAAAAAAGCTTAACAAACCCTTAGCAGAATAAACACAAAGAAATACACTCTTGAACATATCATAGTAAAACTGTCAAAAACCAAGGATATAGTTAAAATCTTGGAAGCATCCAGAGAAAACAACACATTACACATAGAGAACTAATGATAAAATTGATGGCTAACACTGCATCAGAAAGCATAGAAATCAGAACTTATTCGAACAATATATTCAAAGTGCAGCTAAGGAAAAAAAAATTATCAATCAAAAATTGTATATCTAATTATTCTGCTTCAAAAATGAAGGTGGAATAATGACATTTTCATATAAACCTGAAATATATTAATATTAAAGATACATATTGTAATCCTTAGAGAAATCACTTAAAAAAATTCAAAGAGATATAGATAGAACAAAACTGAAGGAATTAAAATGAAATACTAAAAAGTACTTGTTGAATAATTAAGAAGGCAGGGGAGGAAGAAAAGAGAAATAAAAAACTGATGACAGATAACAAATCCCTGACCTAAACACAACCTTACCAATAATTACATTAATGCTAAATGCATAAAAACCTCCCATGAAAAGAGAGAGACTGTCAAACTGGATAAAAATTCAAGAACCAACTGTATTTTGCATCTAAAAGGCATACTTTAAAAATAAGGTACAAATAGATTAAAAGTAAAAGAATAAGAGACACCATGCAAATAATAAACATAATAAAGCTAGATGGCTGTATTAATATCAGACAAAACAGACTTCAGGGTTACTAGAGACATTGAGAAACACTTTATAATGATAAAGAGGTCAATAACCACAGAAAGACAGAGATAATTATAAATGCTATTTCATCTCTCTAATCCTATAATATGAGAGTTATACTATGCAGAATACCTTGCCACCCTGCCCTGAAGAAGTATATATGAAGCATATATATTTTACTAGTATGTTTTTACTAATTTTTACTAACATATTTTATCTCTCCTGCCAGAACACAGACTCCAGGAATGTGGAGACTTGTTTTTGTCTGAGGGGTTCAGTTGTATATCCTCAGCACCCAGAACAGTGGCCCATGTATAATAGGTACCTAATAAATATTGGTTGAATACAGAGATGCTTGACTAAATAAATGAACGAAATGCCAGGAGAGAGCCTGGGGTAGTGTAAGAGCTCAACGAATGCTATTTCCCTGCCCTGTTTTCCTTTCCTCCCACATTCAGGGAAATGCATCTGCCAGTTACTGTGAGAGTGAGTTCACAGCTCAGGACTGATTCTCATCCCAGTCAAAATAATATGATTATGTGACTGAGTGAGACAGGAAATGACCAATAGCCACAACTACTGACACAGCCCTGGCTGAGGAGACGAAAGGACAGCTTCTGCACAGAGCAAGCAGCAAGAAACCACAGGAATGCGAGGCAAAAACATCTTTTTAATGATTTTTTAGATGAAATATTACAGCTTGCCTTCCAGTTATTCTTTGATAAACCTGACACTCACCATACAAAAAAATCAACTGCCATTTAGTCGACTGAATTCTCCTTGACTCCACACCCACTTCTGGGGAAAGTAATAAACCAGACTCAACAAATCAGAATTAGAATTCCTCATCTTTTGTGGGTAACAGACCCCCATCCAGGACATGATGAATATTATAGGTCCTCTGCCCAGAAAAATGCATTTATACACAGAGTTTTGCATGCACTTTTAGGGTGTTGAAAGACCCCATGGGCCAGATCCATGGACTATGTGGTTTGAGGCAAAGTACTCCATTTTACAGATAAAAATACCAGGGTCTAAAGAGGAAAAAGCATCTAACCTAAGGCCACATGGCCTATGAGAAACAGCTGCAAACCGATTCCACATCACCTAATATTAAGTCTGTTATTTTCAGTTTTTCATAATTATTTTGCTTTTCATAAGCAGACAAAATATTTGCAGCCATTTCTGATGAATAAGGTGTGTCACTCAGCTAATTAGTATCCATTTTAAAGGGAAAAAGTATGAGTAGAAAGTACTGAGGTTAGGGTTTGTGCCTGAGAGGAATGCTGATTCGAGTCCTAGCCCTGTACTTAGCTGTGTGATCTTGAATGCATTACTGAACACTTCTGAGCTTCTGTTTTCCTTGTCTGAAAAATAGAAATTAAAAGTACCTACCTCACGTGGCTTTTGTCAAGATTAAATGAGATAATCCTATAAAGCATTAGCTGTTATCACTAACAATATTACTTTTACAGTTTTAAAGCATTTTTAAAAAATGGAAGTAGAAAGTATTTTGAGTAATGACAATATCATTGAGAGGAGAGTCTAACCATCCACGGTAACAGCTACAATCAGTTCATGGGGACTGTGATACATGCCTCCAGAATTTAGGAGAAAGGCAATCCTATGAGAGCTAATTTTGTAACATTCGATAGACAGTGAATATTGCCGTCAGAACAGGCTGGGTTGTGCTCCTGTAACAAACAAGATTTACAACCACAAAGATTTATTTCTTCTTCACATGACTTGCCCATCACTAGCTGACGAGAACTGCTTTGCCTTACTCCCACTCAAGGACCCAGCTGCAGAGCAGACTCTGCCTGCAACACTGCATACCATCAGGTCAGAAGGGAGGGGCAAAGATGACAAAACCACATGCTATCTTCTGTCTGGTAACACCATGTATCACTTCCACTCACCTCTCATTGGCCAGAGCAAGTCACACGGTCAGGGGTGTATGTCCATGGGGTAGGGAAGCACAATCCTACAGCTATGAGAAACAGTGAATTTTTGTGAATGATAATGCAACCTACCTTGGTAGATTGGAGCTACCCTTTATAGAATGGGCAATCCTAATTAATGGAATATGGAGCTGAAATATTAGAGTCCAACCAGAATGACCAACTTAGAAAAGGAGTCCTCAGATGACACAGAACAGAAGCCAAGACTAAATCAAAATGATCACAATTAGGCAATGTGAAAAAAGAAGTAGATCAGCAGAAGGCCATAGTCTGCATAAAGGCTGGAAAAGGGAGAGGGAGACATAAAACATGAATGTCACTGTCACTGTTCAGGAGTAAGGAAGTTCTAATTATTTGGCAAGAGCATCCTGGTGCACTTGGCAAACATGTTTTTGCCTTAGCAATATCTGCAAGATCGGGTCATAATAATAAATAGTTCTTAGAGCAGTCGTGGGAATCACTAAATGGAACAATATTGGGTTGTGTTCAGCACAGTGCCTGGTCCATAGTAGATGTCCATTGCATGCTAGTGTGTGTGTGTGTGTGTGTGTGTGTGTGTACATACACTGCATATACACATATATACATGTATATTCATATTACAAATACATACTATATATCTACAATTATGGATCACATCCAGGCTCTGGACCCTGTGAGCAGCCTGAGAGCCCTTGGACCCCAACTGGACCTGGTGCTGCCCTCCATGATAATGTGGCATAGTCCACAGCACCCACATCTGTACCATGCTTTAATATTTGCAAGGTACATTCTGACCCATTTTTTCTCATTTAATCACTGCAAGTCCATGAAGCCTAAGGTTCTACAATGTGTAAATTGCAAAACCAAACTCCAAGGCTGACCTTACCTAAGGTTTTGGGGATCCATATCCTATGCTCTCACTCTTGAGCAAATTGTGCCAGAAGGAAAGTTCTGGCCACCTTCTTTGATATCTCATGCATGTGGTCTTTTTCTCCCCTACCCTTTCTCTCTGCAATAGCTACTTCAAGGGACAATATCTGAAAAATAATAATACTCAGTTATCCTACTTTTCGTTCAGAGTGTGTGTCTCCCTCTCAATTCTCTCAGTGTGTCTAACCTAGGATGTGACTGGCTTTTGGTTGCTTCAGTCCCCGTTCTGGGCTCCATCTGCCCTGGCACAGAAGGCTGGGCCTGCTTCTCATTGTAACAAGGTTGCACTAATTAGCTGTGTTTGATTTTGCATATGGAGAGAGAATGCAAATGAATGCAAAGCAGCATGCAAATCAGCAACATCCTGGCTCTCCCAAAGAACGAGCCTGCAATACTGATGTCAACAACAATGTATATTAATAGTCCGTCTCACTAAGACATGCTGTTTTTCCAAAAGGGGTAGGCTCCAAGGTTTTTCTTTTTTTTTCTGGAATAATAGTGACTTTATATTGAATTCCAAGTTTATGATCCTTGAAGAGAATTCCATTGGCCACAATGCTAGGTTCTCTCTAGAAGATTCTTATACGCAAGATTCTTGTATGTTGAGAAGAAAACACAGACTTGGGAATTGAGCCATATAGATTGTAGTTCAAAATCCTGCTCTTGCTTGAGCAAGTTACTTAACCTGAGTCTCAGTCTCTTCAACTGAAAAATGGGGTTAACCAGCCTATGACAGAGCTGCTGCTGAGATCATGTTCAAAGCCAACTGAGATACAGTAGGTGATCAGTAATCATTCATCTCCTTTTCCACTCTCATTCCTGCTCCCTTTGAGGAACTAAACTGGCAAACAATGGAGAGAGAAGGGGGCTCATCTCCTGATCTCTGCTTCACTGGCCTCATCTGTCATTCCATTGAATGTGTCTTTCTAGTACAAAGCTGTGACCATAACACCCGGGCCAGTCCATTTTAGAAAGAAATATAGGATCTCCTACAATCCTCCAGAGACGAAAATATGATTCTGTCCTGCTCCCCAAAGTACTGTCCTCAGGCAAATAGCAGCTATTCTTACAAAGCCTCTTCCATCATCTGCCCCTCCCCAATGTCTTTCTAGGGGCTCCCTCTGTGTTCCCAGAATGCCCTGCGGCCCCTCCAGCACCTGTTCTGCTGCTGCAGCTTGGCTCACCTTCCCCTAAACAGACTAGAAGTTTCTCACAGGCAGGGACTATTTCTGAATCATCTTTGTGTCCTTAGCACATGGAAGAGGACCTGGCACAGAGAAGGTGCTCGGTATGTGTGGGAGTAAGAGAGGGATTATGGAGGATGAAAGGAAGGAAGCATGATCATACATTTAGCTGAAACCAAGTAAAAATATACATACAGTTATCCACCACAAAACACTGACAAAAATCACGTGTAAATTCTGGAAATAGATGAACACGTGAGCTTGAGTCCCCGACAGCCAGTCCCACCTCAGAGCAGAAGGAGGCCGCAAGGGCACAGATTGCTCTAAGGCAGAGACCTCGCTCCCAGGCGGGCTGCATGGGGACAAAGGGGCTTCTATTTAGGGTACTCCGTTTCCCAGACCAGTCTCATCCACTCAGAGTTGAACGTCTCAGGGTTCTGATCAGATGTCAAAGATTCACATTCTGTAATTGGAGCCGCCAGCCTGATGCAAAATAAGTAAGTGGCTGTTGTTCAAACTGCCCACTCACCCACCCATGGGGAAGCACACACACGCACACGCACACACCCGCATGTGCACACACACTCACGAAGAGTTGCCCACTGGAGCTACTCACAGGCAGCAGACACACACTGAGATTAGCTTCATCTTCCTATTTCTTCCAAATGTCCAGACACTGCTTTGATGAATTTGGCATTTCTGAAGCTCTTCAAATGCAAAGTACAAAGGTAGTCCCCACCCATGGTGGGGGGCCCAAGCCCGTGGCAGGGACTCAGCTCTCGAGGAGGGTGGGCCTCCTAGGATTCCACTCAAGTCCCCAGAGTGTCCCATCCTCTTTTTAGAAATGTTAAATAGATGTTGGGGCCAAAAGGCAGAGGTGTCAGCTGAGTGACGCAGAGGGGGAAGGAACTGTTTACCCCCCTGCCCAGCGTTTTCTCATGCTAGCTCCTGGGAGAGTTAGTCTCACTTTGCAGGTGAAGAAAGCGAGAGATGAAGTGAGCTGCCTGAGGTTCCACTGATACCTGGCCCATGGGACCCGAACTGAGACCACCTCTCAGCCTCCTGGTCCAGGCTTAGGCTTGCTCCACTGCTCTGAGCTCTTTGAAAAACAAGTTTAGGAAGAAAACAGTCCATTGATGTAGGGTGAAGCTGGTCAGCCCCTAGAAGATTTTGAGCACCTCTCCATAGGGACATGAGGAAGAGATGGACATTGCCCTTCCTGAGGTGAGTCCCAAAGGATATCATTTATCTCTGCTGCTGGCAGAGAGCTCAGTGCCAGGGGGAAAGGGCAGAAGAAACTGCAGGGTAAAGGAGTGAGAAAGAGGGAGGGAGGGAGGGAGAGAGGGAGGGAGGGGAGATGGAAGGAAGGGAGGGATGGAAGAAGAGAAACAAGGAGAAAAGGAGGGAAGGAAGGAGGGAGAGTGAGTGGCAGTCTAGCTTGAGAGGGAAGAGTGGGTTCTCCATGGAAACAAAAGTGCCTGTTTGCCTTAGGATGCCACCAAAGAGGAAAATTGTAAATCGCTTTCCAGGCAGGAGGCAGGATTGCCCTGACTCTAACAGCTGAATTGGAAAAACACTTCTATCAGTCACCACAGATCCCGTGGCTCCCACCTATGTCAGGTGCTATGGGGGCTATTAAATAAAGGCAGGTCTCTCGCCCACACTCTTTCATCTTAAACATTCCTTTTATCAGCACTGCACTCTACCGAGTGAGCCACGGGCCGGCCCTTAAACATTCCTTTTAGACAAATAATAAGCAGGGATCATTCCGTCTCTTTCCCATCCTCAACTGCAAAGATAGAAAGGGAGGAAGGGTGGAAGGAGGAACTAACGAATAGAGGTTTGGGCAAAACTTGTTCACCTGCCATGACGCAGACGGTCTTTCATCCAGGCACAGGTGCCGGAGGTGGATGGGCTTGTGTCTGAAATTCGGCAGCCTCTGTGACAGCAGTGAGGCCTGGGAAAGCTACTCAGCCTGTGACCTGGGATGACTGTAAGGACATAAAATTATGCATATGGCTTCTGTGAAAGAACTTGGCATAGGATCAGGTGCCCAGCAAGCCCATTGCCCACTGTTCTGAGTCACCACGGTAAGAAGCATCTTCTGATCCCCTCAGGGACCTCAGTCACCTGTCATCCCCTGGGCCCTCTGGCAGAGGCTACATTTCAAGTGAAAAGCAGTCACTTCATTCTAAAAATCAGTCTCCCGGGTTGCTCCTACAAAACACCAACACTCAACATTTGTTAAGTGCTTATTGTGTGCCAAGCCTGTGTGCTAAGCCCGGTGGTTGACCCCCATTATCTCATTTAGTCTTTACAAGCCTCCATGGCAAGGGTACCATTCCTGTTACCATTTTTCTGATGAGGACGCTGGTGCTTCAAGAGATATCTCATAGACAGTCCAGGTCACAACACTAGCAGAAGGCAGGTGGCAGGACTCTGGCAGACTGAGAAAAAGGTGCTTGCTCTCAACCCCTATAAAATACCACCTTCCTATTTCTATGCCCTGATTCCATATCAGCAAATGCCACAGCATGGGGATGGGGGAAGCCAGGCCCCCAGTAAAAACAACAAGTTATAGTCGACTCCTTCCTAGGGTAATGGGTACCTGGTGGGCCTTAGAAGGGAGCTGTGCATGTGTATATGAGTGTGAGTGTGTGTGTGCGTGTGTGAGTATATGAGTGTGTACGTGCCCCATGTGGATGTGTGTATGTTTGTTTGTGCTTGGTGGAGAGGAGCATTGGGCTTACAGGGGCAGCTGGAATGGCATTGGAACTGCCCTTGCTCTACATGGAGATAGTGGTTTGTCCCACAGCAGTGGAGTGCTCACTTGCTCTGTGTGTGTGTGTCTCTCTCTGTCTCTTTGACTCCCTGTCTGTCTCTCTCTCACACACACACACAAACACACATACCCCTTGTATGTGGTTTCTCTCTCAATTGTGACAAAGCCAACTGCTTAAAAATGACCTGTGTGGCTGCCACTGTGCTCATACTTTTACAAGTTATACCCGAGACCCACGTGGACCCTATGAGGGGAATGTCATCACCTTCCTTTTACAGAAAAGCTGAGGCTTGGGGAGGTCAAGTAACATTTCCAAGGTCATCCAGCTTGTGACTCAATGGCGGCTTAATTTCTCCTTAGATATGACTGATTTCAGACTTTCAAAAAAAGTATACATGAGACACTAGTGAACACTTATATACCCACTACCCTATTTAAGGTAGAAAGCCCTCCCTCCCAGAGGTAACTTCTATCCTGATTTGAGTTTTCTCATTTCCTTAAATGTTCTTACATTCTGCTGTTCTGGAACAACACATGTCCTGGTTATTCTCTGTTCACCCCTGTCTCTGCCCAGATCCATCTCTGCCCCAGGGGACTGACCCCAAGAGATGGCATCTTCTAGACCCCCGTGCTTTCTGGTTCTGCTTGGGCTCAGCTAATATGAGGGCCCGACAAGAGACTGGAGGAGACAGAGATTGGGGTATTTCTTCCCCCACTCCATTCCCATTATGGTTCTGTGGTTCTGGGGCTTGCTTGACAGTCCCTCCTCTGAGGCTCCAGCCCCCATGGGGTTCCCAACTGGTCCTTCCCCTTGTCCCTGCAGGTAACTCTCATTTTGCTAGCTTCTGGAGGCCTCAGGATCCCCTGTTGTTTCTTTCATTCTTCTATATTCATTATATACTCATAACAGATCACCCCCAAACTTAGTGTCTTAAAACGATAATCAGTTCTTTGCTCATATTCTGTAGCCTGGTAATTTGAGCTGGGCTCAGCTAGGCAGTTCTTCTTCTCAAAATGGTGTTGATTGGACTCACTTGGACATTAGGAGTCAATCAATGTCAGCTTGTCATGGTTGGAGATGGCTGTAGGTTGGGTCTTTCTCTCTGAGAAGCTTCCAGTAGGTTAGTGCAGGCTTTTTAACATAATGTCAGAAGCATTCCAAAGGGGCAAGGGCAGAAATTGCAAGGCCTCTAAATCACTTTTGCCACAATCTGTTTGTCAAAACAAGTCACAAGGCCAGCCTAGATTAAAAGGGGCAGGAAAATAGATTCCACCCTGGAGGGAAGGAGCAGCAAAGGGGGAATACAGAATGGGATGGCATGAATTTGTGGCCATTGGACAATCCACCACCCCTGCCACCCCTGTTAATGGTGCTTTCCTTTCCTTCTCTTTAGAATTCCATCTGAGGGAGCATTCTGCTTCCTACCAGGACCCTGAATGACACAGTATATAACACTATGTGTGATATCATACTATACCTAGCCTTCTTCACACTGCTTTTTATGCTCGATGTCATGTTTTTGAGATCTGTTACTACATGTAGCATTAGTTCACTTATTTTTACTCCTCTATAATACTCCTTGTATGGGTTTATTTGTCCATTCACCTGTGGTTGGACATTTAGTTTAGCAGGTTTTTGCTGTTAAAAAATACTATGTTTCTCCTTTGCACATGAGCATTCTCTAGAGAGGAAAATTAGGAGTGAAGTTGCCATGGTGTAATACAGCCAGATTTACTTTCCAAAGTCAATATAGTCTTTAATAGGACAAACGGAATTTGAGAGCTGAACAAAGTTGAAAAACTGGGTTCATCTTACATTATGCAATTATGTGTTTTGAAGAACTGTAGCAATATGTGGTTGGAATGAGCCTCCCACCCAATATAGGAATCCTTTCAACAATGTTCCCAGGAGATGATCAAACAACCCTTTCTTGAACTTTTGAAAATCCACAGGGGAAGCTTGATAGTTTAACTGTGATTCTCTCTGCAGAGCGAGAATATTTTTGAAAAGAGAATAATCCTCCCCTTTTGCAATGCCCCTGAAGCCTGCACCATCCTACTGAAATGTGTGGAGAGAGGGAACAGGAAGAAGCGGTGGAGGTAGCAGGGTGGGCTGGAGTAGATCATAGATGGGCCATTCTGAGCTGCTAACGAGCGTGTGCTTTATCCTGAGAGCAACAGGATGTCACTGAAGGAAACTGGGCAGAAAAGAAGCATGTTCAAGTTTGGTTTATAAAAAGTCATTCAATCTAAAATGTCCAAAAATGGTGGCAGAAAGACCAAAGAGGGAACAGTTACAGTGACCCTGAAGGGAGATGATGATGTCCAAAGAAGAGATATGAAGGATGGAGAAGGGAACTTGCCTTTTCTAGCATAAAGCTGGCATATAGTACCTAGTTGTCTTGTTAACCTCCTTGAGCATTTTTCTTTTTCTGTAAAATAAGGATATTATTATTAGTAGTAGTAGTATCTGTTTCATAAGGTTAGTATGAAGATAAAATGAGATCTTATATTTAAGGAGCTTATTGCTTGGCTCACAGTGTGTGCTCAGTAAATGTTAGCTGTTCTTATTGTTGAAGAACTATTGATAAGACTTAATGATGACAGTAGTTAGGGTAGATTAAATTGCTATAGCTGAGAAATCTCAAAATGCACAATGGTTAAAAGAGAATAGAATGTTATTTCTTATTCACATGACAGTTCAACGTGAGTGTCTCTGACTGGTAGATGACTCTTCTCCACATGGTGATTTAGGGCCCCAAGTTTCTCCATGGTCACTTGAGACCTTGTTCTCTTCATCCAGCCTGAGGAAAGGAAAGAGGCACTTCCATTTCTTAAAAGCTGTGCACCTGAGTATGGGCACAGCATGCCTGTTCACATTCTATTGGTGAGAACTAGTCACATGGTGATTCCTAGATGCAAGGAAAGCTGGGAAATGTAGTTGTTGACCGAGCAGCCCCAACAGGGCTTCTCAACCTCAGCACAACTGGCATTGCAAGCTGGATAATTCTCTGTTGCTGGGCCATGGTGTGAACAGGGGAGGATGTTTGGCAGAATCTCTGGCCTGTACATACTAGATACTAGTAGTGCAAGCACACATACATACACAGACACATACACACACAAACATACCTTGCTGCCTCCCTCCCAAGTTGTGACAATCTAAAATGTCTCCAGACATGACTTCTGGGAGACAAGTTTGCCTTTAGTTGACAACTGCTCTACACAAAGGAAAGGGAGAAGAGATTCTGGGAGGCAGCTGCCACTCGTGTAGGAGAGAGAAAACTCAAGCCAATAGCTTAGCTAAATTCTCACTCCACACTAGAATGTGAGCTCCCCAAATGCAAGGGTTTTGTATATTTTGCTTACTGCAGAAACCCACCCTCAATCCTATCTAGAGCAGTACCTGACACCTAGGAGGTGCACAATAAATAGTTATTAACTAACTGAATGTGCCCTACAGACTAGACCAACATTTGGTGTTCAAAAACACTTTGAATGCTTTCCATGAATCAAGCACTGTGCTTATTAAGGATGCTCTCCCTTTTTGTGGCAGGAAATAAAATAATAATAATAATAATAATAATAATAATAATAATAATAATAATAATAATAATAATAATAATAATAATAATAATAATAATAATAATGATGATGATGATGATAATGATAATGATAATAACAACAACAACAAAAACAATAAAACCAACAACAATTATGAATAATAATAATAATAATAATAATAATAATGATGATAATGATAATGATAATAACAACAACAACAAAAACAATAAAACCAACAACAATTATAATAATAACAAGCCCAGATTCACTGGAAGAAGGAAATCGCATGGGATCTGCCCAGCCCCCACCCCATGTCTGGAGGAGCTGAGCACCTGGTACCTAAAGGAGAAAGATAAAATTCCATCTCAGGCTGCTGCTCCCACAGCTGCTGATTTGATTTTTCTGAAGGGCCTCATGATGCTTGAGTGTTGTGGAGCCCCCTGCCATGCCTGACATTAAGCCCTTGCGTTCTTTGAAAGCAGACCTGATTATGCTGCAGGCAACAACCTACAATTTCTCGTCTGCCAAGTGGGGCTCCATGGGGTTTTAATTCTCCCCTTCACTCTGGGGGCTCCAGTCCTATCTTTTAAGTATCTCCCCTCCTCCTGGCTCTGACATCCCTGTCAACATTGCAGGTCAGGAGATGCAATGGCATTACAGTTGCCATAGGTTAATCTAATGGCTATATTGATTTCTTGGTTACAACTGTTCCAAAAGAGCCACAGAGAATCATTGCCTAAGGGTCTGGAAAAATAAAAGAAGAAAAAACATAAATGGACTTTTTCTTTTTTTTTTCCTTCAGGGAAATAATAACTACAAACAAATTAGTGTTTGAGCTCACATTCACAAGCATTATTACAAGAGACCATGAAATACAAGCACAGTGGTATAGGGCTTGCAATACAGAAGAAATAAAATGCCAAAATAGTCTGACAAAGAACCTTGAAGTTAGACATGAAGCAGGGACACTAAAAAAGCAGACAGATTGTATATGTAATAAAAAGACATTTACTAGCTACATGAAATTAAAATCTCTAGGCCACAATTTCTTCACTTGTAACAGGGAACTAATATCTACCTTGCAAGATGATTATGAAGAATAAATGAGCCAACGGGTGTCAAAATACAAAGTCTCTGCCACATATGAAAAAGCAAAATCTCTGCCACATATGAAAGTTTCAATTAAAGTTATTTTTGCTTCACAGGGCAAGAAAAGTGGATACTCAGAAGATATGCATGGCTTTAGACATGGTGATTGATGAGAAGAAATATAGACTGGATGACATTTGAACAACCTTCTATAAGTAGTATTAGAAACAAAAGACAAAGATTGTATGCAGTTCCTCCATGACATGAACAACCAAGAGCCCAGAGGTTCCCTCTAAGAAAGTCAGATGAGACAGAACCCAGACTCTGCCCGTCCAAACCCCAACATCTGCACCCCTTTCCGCAGTAAGCACTAGCACTAAAGGTTCTATCTTGGCCAGCTCTAGGGAGAGCAAACTTCCTACCCTGATACCCCAAGACACAAAGAAAACCAAGCAATGAAAGAAGGTGATTTACAAATGGAGCAGATTAGTTTCTAGAGCTAGTTTTCAGATCAAAACTAGACCTCTGCCAAAGAAATCAGACAAATTTATGAAGGAAGGGCCTGGGGAACTGTTTTGGTCAAACATTACCATCCACATTATTAGATTAGTGGGGCAAACATTTTGACTCCAAATCCTCATCTTTAAGATGTTGGCCAGTGTGGGAAAGGTCCCTCCTTCTCTCCCTCCCTCCTTGGTTACCAGGAACCACTCCAGGGCTCCAGGAGATGATGGGACAAAAACTGTGTAGGACAGCAAACATGGCAGTTGGTAAGAAGTCTTTGATGACCCCAGGGATGGTCCAAGAAACACAGATGCAAAGGCATCCTCTTGCACTCTTCAGAGGAGAGCTCCAAGGGCCATTCTAACCTTGGTCAAGATGGACTAGAGAAAGCCTTCTGGTTCAAAAGGTGGCAAAATTCAGACATGCTGCTTAAAAATGACCCTACTACAACTAGAAACTTTAGGTGACATGAATCCAGAGTGATTTGGCTTCATGCAAGAGAGATAGTCCTGGGTGAGCACCTCAATGCATTAGGCATTGTGATCAGATTCAAAGAGGAGCAACATTCACATATTCATTCAACAAATATTCATGAAACCCCCTACTATGTGCCAGTCATGATACTGCGAATGGGTTCAGAACAGTAAACCCACTAGGAAAATGGGCATTTTTTCCTGCTCTCAGGTTGTTCATGGATATGCACATGAGAAAATGGACTTTCAAAACAGGAGTAGTAAATCCAATGGGAATGGGCAGGAAGGGCTGACTGAGACTAGTAAGAGAAAGCTCAGCACAAACTTGGTTAAATGAGTAAATGAACAGGTAAGAGACGGAAGCTCTGAGCAGAAGAGACATCAAGCACTAAAGCAAAGGGGCATGCAAGACCATTTAAGTTGTCAGCAAGTGAGTGATTTGGTCTGGCTGGTGGACGCTAGGGTAGCAAGTGATAATGAGAATAATGAAGATAACAGAATGATGCTTTCCACGCCATGGAACTGTTTAATGGGCTTTAGGTACATTCTTTCATTAAATACACACAACACGATTGGCCCCACTTAACAGATGAGAAAACTGAGGCACAATGAGGGTAAAGATTTGCCCAAAGTCACACGGCCCCCAAGTGGAAGAGCTGGGATTCAAACTAATGCCAATCTTCCTTCTCCACCTGTGGAACTTGGGAAGTGCTTTGTGGGTCACAAGAAGGCTTCTGGACTCAGTCTTGCAGGTAATTAAGAGGCCAGGAAAGGACTCCAATGGTCTTGGCTCTTGACCTTCTCACATTCTGTATGGAGAGACAGGCATGGGCATGACAAGTGTGGACCACAGGCACAGACAAAGAGGCATGTCTATGCCTCTGAGCCAGAATGAAGGTGCATTAGTCTGTTTATGTTGCTTATAACAAAATACTTGAAACTGAGTGATTTAAAAAGAAAATGAAATTTATTGCTTACAGTTTCTGAGCCTGGGAAGTCCAAAGTCCATCTGGTGGCAACAGTGACCCAGGGGTCTCATATTGCAAGACGATGGAAGCAGAGAGAGCAGAGAGAGGGCAACCTCCTCATGCACTTTCTTTTTAAAGCTCTCAGAATCATGTCCTTGACCACCATTTTTAATCCATTCATGGTCCTACAATCTAATCACCTCTTCAAGGCCCCATCTTTCAATTACCATAATAGGATTTCCTAAAAGAAGAGAGAGGAGAATCTGTCTCACTTTCTCTTGCTCTCTCTGCTCTGCCATTTTTGCAATGTGATACCCTGCCATCACTGCAGTCACCACAGAAAGCCTTCACTAGATGCATTCCCTGAACTTTGGACTTTCTAGACTCTGAAACTGTAATCAATAAATTTTGTTTTCTTTCTAAATTACCCAGTTCCAGGTATTTTGGTACAAGCAACAGAAAGAGACTAATAAAGAAAATTGGTACCAGAGAAGTGGGGTGTTACTTATAACAAATACTTGAAAATGTGGAAGCGGCTTTGGAACTGGGTATTAGGCAAAGGTTGGAAGAGTTTGGAGGACTCAGAAGAAGACAAGAAGACAAGGGAAAGTTTGAAATGTCTTAGAGACTGGTTATGTGGTGGTGAGCAGAATGCTGATAGAAATGTGACTGGAGGTCTCAAAAAGAAATCATAAGGAGCTTATTGCAAACTGGGGCAAAGATCACCCTTGCTCTGAACTGGCAATGAATTTGGTGCATTATGTCTATGCCCTAGGAATTTGCGGAAGTTGGAACTTAGGAATTGTGAACCAGAGTATTTGGAGGAAGAAATTTCTAAGTATCAAAGCATTCAGGAAGCTGCATGGCTACTTGTAACAGCATACACTGAGTTATGGCAGCAAAGGCATGACATGAAGCCAGAATTTGCAGGGGAAGCAGAGTGTAAAGATTTGGAAAATTTGCAGCCTGGCCATGTGGTAGAGAAGCAGAGAGCATTTTCAGAAGTAAAATTCAATGGTGCTAAGACGATTAGTACAGAAGAAAGGGGTTATCAAGAGAAAGGAGAAAAGGCCCTGAAGGCATTGCAGAAGCCTCTGGGGCCAACCCTTCCATTACAGGCCCAAAGACCTAGGGAGACAGCATGGTCTTGGGGAACAGGCCTGAGGCACCT
Source organism: Galeopterus variegatus (assembly GCF_000696425.1). Classification (NCBI taxonomy): domain Eukaryota; kingdom Metazoa; phylum Chordata; class Mammalia; order Dermoptera; family Cynocephalidae; genus Galeopterus; species Galeopterus variegatus. The sequence continues at coordinate 319,033 of NW_007727953.1, forward strand.
TCCATGGGCTCACTACCCAGGGCCACCTTGGGAATCTGCTTCTAACACCAGCACCCCAGCTGCTTTGGCTGCTCCAGCTGTGGCTAAATTGGCCCCAGGTGTGGCTGGACCCGCAAATTTGGAAAATGCAAGCCAGAAGCCTTGGTAGAGTCCACATGGTGTTAGGTCTGCAGGCTCGCAGGATGCCAGAGCTGTGAAGGCTTAGGAGCCTCCACTCCAATTTCAAAGGTTGTATGGAAAAGTCTGGGAACCCAGGAAGACATCTTTTGCAGGGGCGAATTCACCACATAGAGCCTTCACTGGAGCAATGCCAAGCGGAAATATGGAGTCAGAGATGCAGCACAGAAACCCCATCAGAGCTATGCTTAGTGGATCCATGGGAGTGGGACTGCCATGGAGATCCCAGAACTGTGGTGCTACCAGAGTGCAACACCAGCCTGGGAGAGCTGAAGTGTGGCCTGAGACCAGGAAAGCCATAGAAGCAGAGCCACCGAAGGACTTGGGGACCCAATCTCCCCCTCAACGTGCAGAGGATGTCAAACATGGAGTCAAGGTACATGATTCGCCAGCTTTGAGATTTAATGCCTGCCCTGCTGGGTTTCTGGCTTGTTTGAGACGTGTTACCCCTTTCTTTTGGCCTATTTCTCCCTTTGGAACAGGAATATGTACACTATGGTTGTCCCACCATTGTATCTTGGAAGTAGATAACTTGTATTGATTTCACAGATGGACTTTGAACTTTGTACTTTTGAGCTGAAACAAGTTAAGACTTTGGGGGTGAAATGAATGCATTTGCATGTGAAAAAATATGACTTTTGCTGGGCCAGGAGCGGAATGTAGTGGACTGGATCATGTCTCCCCAAAACTTGTTGAAGCTTGAATTGTGTCCCCTAAGTTTTACGCATTAGAAACTTGACCCCTATTGTGACTGTTAAGAGGGTGGGAAATCCTATTATGATAATTGAAAGGTGGAGCTTTGAAGAGGTGATTAGATTGTAGGAATGTGCTGAAGTGAATGGATTGAAAATGGTGGTCAGAGGCATGGTTCTGAGGGCTTTAAAAGCCCTATAATGTGAGACCCCTGGGTCACTGTCACCACCACCAGATGGACTTTGGACTTCCCAGGCTCAGAAAGTATAAGCAATAAATTTTGTTTTCTTTTTAAATAACCCAGTTTCAAGTATTTTGTTATAAGCAACAGAAACAGAGTAATACAGAGGGCAAGTTAAATATTTATTTGACTGATTGATGAAGGCTTTGTGGAGCTGGTGTCATCTGAGTCTGGAAGGAAGAGAAGGAATTCAGGCAGATGTCACAGCATATGCCAAAGCATGAAAGCTAGAAACTGCAGATGTTTGCAGCAGCTGGATTTGGAGCAGTCTGGAGCAGCAGGGAGGTGGCAAGAAGAACACATTTCCACTCCCATCTTATCTGTGGCCCAGAGTCCTGGGTTTAGGCATTGGAGAACCAGTAGCCTGAGGACTCCTCAAATGCTGGAGATGGTGGCCCTACATTGCTTAAGATGGTGGGCGTGGAACTTATGCAAGAATTCCCTGCCCACTTGTTGGGAGCCTTCAAAGGCTGTTGATTTACACTGAGCACCTGTGCCCCTAAGAGGTCAAGGCTGTTGGCAAGAGAATGGGCTCAAGGACTCAAGCAATGTCTCTTTGCTCTTCTCTTTTTTCAGTTTCACTTACAAGTTTCTTGGCACTGGCTAATATGAGAAAGCCCACTGAAAACACCTGGACCAGGGAAAAGGCAAGAAATGAATGAGGGAAAGCACCTGAGCTCAGATTCCAGCCTGGCCTAGCCAGATGTGTGCTCTACCACGTCCCCTTCCTGGGAAGGCTCTATTTCCCTGCCTCTCTTGCAGTTAGTTTGGGGTCATGTGGCTGAGTTTTGGCCAATGGCCAGGCCCTTTAAAACATCCCACATGACCTTTTGTCCTCTCCCTTTCCTTCCAGGGTGTTTTTGAGGGACGAGATACTCCCAATGGTGTTGCTATAGGAGGAGGAGGACTACCAAACCCTAGAACTGCAACTTGAGCAAGAAATACATGGACGCATTAATTTACTGAAACTACGATTTGTCTGTTGCTGCAACTGACATTTATTCTCCAGTGGTTCTAAAAGCTTGATCCACATACCGGCAACATCAGCCTCACCTGGGAACTTGTTTGAAATGCAAATTATCAAGCCACAACTTAAAGCCATTGAATCAGAAACTGTGCAGACAGCCCCAAAATTGTTTTCCAGTCATTCGGATGCAGCTAAAGTTGGAGAACCACTAACTTACTCTGATAGGCTACTGTATGGCCTTTGTCTTTTTGAGCCTCGGTTTCCTGCTCTGCCAAATGAAGATAAGAGCACCTCCCACTGCAAGGCTCATGGGAGGGTTAAATGATACGGCATGATATGATGTGTATAAAGAATCTAGCTCAGCAGCTGATACACAGTCAATGCACAATAAATGTTAGTTCTTAATAAATGCTAAATGTCAGCTTCCTTCCTTCCATCTGAGAGCTAGATGCCTTGGGATCACCCCAGAGAGAGAAGGTGGGATTCCTGCCTCCTGGCATTGTGGTAGGCAGCTTCTAAGCTGCCTCCCAGTATTCAAGCCCTTGTGTAATCCCCTCCAGTCTCATGTGCACTGGACCTAGGGACTCACTTCTAATGAGTAGAATACACTAAGGCCATGCTCCCTCTAAGGTTCTAGAAGAGAATCCTTTGTCTCTTCCAGCTGCTGGAGGCCACTGGCAATCCTGGGCTTGTGTCTTCATCAGTCCAGTCTCTGCCTCCTTTTTCATGTGGCCTTCTCTGTTTCTCTCTGTCTTCTCCTCTTCTGTCTTTTATAAGGACACTTGTCATTGTATTTAGGGCTACCTGGGTCGGTAATCCAGGATGATCTCATCTCAAGATCCTTAACGATATCTGTAAAAATCTTTTTTTCCAGATGAGGTCACATTCTCAGGTTCTGGGATGTGAACATTTCTTTGGGGGGGGCCACCATTCAAGCCACTACAATGCCCAAAGACAGGGACAGGTCTTGTTCAACAGTTTATCACCCTGACCAAGGCACCTCATGGAGTGCATGACACAAAGTAGGATTTTTACACAAGTTTTTGGAACAGAAAGGCAACAGTGCATAACAGTCAAGTGACTTGGCTTTAGAATTAGCTAAACTCCTATTCAAACCTCAACCACTTACAAATGATGTGACGTTAGGCAAATTACTTAACCTCTCTGAACCTCAGTTTCCTCCTATGGGCATTTTAATAACACCTATCTCATGAGGATATTATGAGAATTGAGCTAGTAAGTGCAAAGCACCTAGCCAGTGTCTGGCACCTAATAGGGCTGCAAAGTGCAGACACAGCTCCTGACACACAGTGAGAGCTCAAGAAGGATTCTTACTCTGACTAGCATTTTGATGACTAGAGTTGCTGTTGTCCCTGCTCTCATGAAACCTCCCATCCCTTTGCTCTCACTGCCATGGGGACCCCTTCTCCTGCTCAGAGGGGAGAAGGAGAGGGAGAGTCCCTGGGGCACCCACCAGCCCTTCTTTGAGACAGCTGTGGATGAAATACCCCAGCTCTGCCCTCCCACTGTCTGTCGCCTCCAGCGATGCCTGCCTTAGCAGGGCTGGCAGCGAGCTTGCCTGGGCCCCTCATTGTTATTCCCAGCACGATGTAATCCTGCCAGCATCTTTGGAGGCCCGTGAAAATACCTGCAGTTTGTCTTTCATCAGAGCAGCTCAAAGCTGTGTGGCATCCTCCTGAGAAGACCGTGCTCCCAACCGGGTTCTGGGAGCCGGCTACTTCCCAGGATGGTCTGGTATGTGCGAGGCAGAGGGAGAGAGTGTGAACTGAAATAACCCAGCCCAGGCACCAGCTTGAGGACCAGGCTGCCAAGGAGATACAAGGCTTCTGTGTGGAAAGACGCTCCCTGGGATTTTCAGAATGTCAGTGCTCTGAGTCATATCCCTGCTCTGCTACTAGTAGCCGTGAGACTGAGAATTGCATGTAACCTCTCTGTGTTTTGTCCTCTTGAAAATAAAGTGGGGGACAATAACATCTACTTTTCAGGGTTCCTGGGAGGATTCAAAGTGATAGTGTAGGTACAGACTAGAAGAAAATATTTGCAGCATGAGTATTTGACCAAGGACTTGTATCTGGACTATGGAAAGAACACTTGCAACTCAATAGTAAAAAGACAACCCACTTTCCCAAATGCTGAAAAGACCTAAACAATTGACAAAAGAAGATATATACAATAAGCACATGAAAAGGTGCTCAAAGTCATCAGTCATCAGGGAAACATGAATTAAAACCACAATGAGGTACATTTTCACAGCCAATAGAATGGCCAAAATCAAAACGACTGTCAATAACAAGTGTTGACAAGGATGTGGAACAATTAGAAATCTTGTTACACTCCTGGCAAGAGTAAAAAAATGATACAACCACTTGGCAAACCAGTTGGGCAGTTGCTTATAAAGCTGAAAATACACTTAGCTTATGACCCAACAATTCCACTTCTAGGTATTTCCCCAAGACAGATGTCCATAAAAAGACTTGCACATGAAAGCTCATAGCAGCCTTACTCATCATCACCACAAACTGAAAACAACCCAAATGTCCATCAACAGGTGAAAGAATAAACAGTGCGGGGCACCCAGACACTAGAAAACTAAACAGCAAAACTCCAAGAGCTGCTGACATACGCAACAACCTGGATGAATCTCATCAACAGAATCCTGAGTGAAAGAAGCCAGACATTCAAAAGTATAAATGACTGCAGTGTTAGGAAGTTATAGAACAGGGAAAACAAATCTGTGGTGGCAGAAATCAGAGTAGTGGTTGCCATTGTGTGAGGGTGGGGTGGGAAGGGAAATCGCAGGAGCCACGAGGAACCCTTCAGGGGTGATGGAGATGTCCTGTGTGCCCGTTTGGGGATGATGGGTACCTGGGTGAATATATTTGTAGATAGAACACACAAGGTGCTTCAGAACTTTGCATTTTGTTGCATGTAAATTATATCTCAATTTTTAAAAAAAGTTTAAAAAGGGATAGTATACATAGAAGACTCAGCAAGGGGGCCGCACTCCCTGGCAGCTACTATTAGAAAATGAGAAAAACAAGTAAAAATGAATCAATTTTATTTTGGGAGTCCAGAGTGCCAATCTGGACCCTGACCCTCACTAGTCAGGTCCCCTCTCTGAGAAGAGCCAAAACTCACCAAAAGGAACCCTAGGTGAAGTCTGCTCTGAGACCCCCTCCAATCCTTCCTACTCCATCTCTTGTAAACATGGAAAGAAAAGGTGTGTTTAGCTATGCAAAGATGCGGTCCTAGGATGCAGAGGGTACCTTTCGGGGAGGGGTGAGAACAGGCTGAGTAAACGATAAAGACACATGAATGCCTCAGTGGGCCCACAGCCTAAGCTGCTGCGTCTGGAGCTTTCGAAGATGTCCAAAGAGCTGTGGCAATAAGACTGGGCCTACCCATCAGGGAGGGAGGCTCTCGAAAACAGGGCAGCTTCCAAGAGTAAGGAAAGAGGCTGCAGCCCAGCTGTCCCTCACCCTCCCATCCAATCCCAGGGCACCTTTCCCCTTACTGGACTCCCCTAATGGGCTCCTCCTGCATCCCTCGCTCTTTCTGGAATGTTCCGTGCTCATGATGTGTTGCGGTCTGCACTAATGCAGGAGACATTGCTCCCAGCCGAGTGCATTGTCTATCCCACTCTAGCTGAGGCCTATTGCTGGACACAGATCTGCCATGGCTCCTGGGACCGGCTTCCAGCTGCTGCTCCCTCTGTCCTCAAGAAGACTCATCTATTACATGTGAGGGAGATCAGACGAGTTGTCCCACCATAGCTCTGAGGTTCTGTTCTGCGTGGCTGTGATCCTCCCATTTCTCAGGCAGTGTCTTCTCCCAAGAGTGCTGTGAGCAATGGCAGAGAACTGCTGAGACCCAACGGCAGGGCCTTCCTCCTGACCCCCTGCCCAGCCTGGGTGGTCCACCATCCAGACCCCCATGGCCTGTCTCCAGTCTTGCCAGCCACCTAGAGATGCTAGCATTTACATAAAGTAATTGCCCACAGTGCCTTTCAAAGAGAGAACTCTGCATCTGAGGATTATGGCAACAGAAGAAGCAAAAAATACTATTTTCCTATCATCCAGTATCAAACAGGGTGCCGGCAGCAAAGGGCCCACATTTTGGATGCAAATCTTACAAGGCCTTAGTAGGCTTTGGGGAAAATATCTGTGTAGAAGGTGGCAAAAGTGCCACCTTTCTGACCATCAGAAAGTCTTTGTCTCTACCTGTGAATCAAAAGTCAGAATAAACTGCACAGAATTACCAAACCCAGAACAGGTATTTTTGTTTTTATGAAAGGTAAGGGAACTATTATCTCATTCCCACCATGACATGCTGTGGCTACCCAGATTTGGTTACATAATTAGCAAGGCCCAGTGCAAAATAAAATGTCTGTTCAAAGAGGAGGAAAAAAGCTTCTTTTCCTTATTCTGAGATACTTTCCTTATACTGTGTTTTCCTTATTTGCTATTTAATGTTGTGCTCCCTCGGACACAGGGATACTTGCAGGATGACCTTCACTGACACTCATGGCCCTGCCCCATGACAAGAGTATGTGGGCCAATCCTGACCCTCCCCAGGCCTATGCCTGAGCCCCCACCAGGAGCAGGGGGCAGATGCTGGGTGCAAGCAGGACAGGGGAGTGGGCAGCCGGGAACCCATCTGGGGAGGCAGGAAGGTGGCAGAGGCAGGACTTCATTCACAAAACACAAATTCAAAGATAAAATTATCAAGAATTTCAAGATGGCTACTGCAGACATTAAACCACAAGCCTGGAGCCTCCTTATTTCTTGCAGTCAGTAATACTGCAGGTTAAGAGACTGCTCTTAAATTGTCCATCCAACCTAGGTTCAAGGCCTGGCCCTCTGCCTTTGGCCAAGTGACTGATCTTCCCCACTTATAAAAGGAGGGTAAGATCAGTACCCTCTTTCATCAGGCTGATTTGAGAATTAGATAACCTAATAATAATTACTGACCCTTCATAGCATTTGCTATGTGCCCCACACTATTTATGAACTCGTTTAACTCTTGTAACAAGCCTAGAGGTAAGTTGGTACTGTTCCCACTTGAAAAGAGAACAAACTGAGGCACGGAGAAGTACGGCAGCTTGCCCAAACCCCACAGCTGGCAAGTGGGTAAGTGTCATTGCCAAGATCTGAACACATCCACCTGGCTTCAGAGTCCACACTTCTGAGCCAAGTGCTCTGCACAGGACAAGGCACCTAGAATGTGAATGATGATTGTTTCATTTCATTGAAACCTCACAATGAGCCTAGAATGTGGTATTCTTATACTCATTTTAGATCATTTTAGAGAGAAAGACACAGAAGCACAGAGAGGCTAAGGAACTTGCCTGAGGTCCCCCAGCAGGACCATCTCTAGGAGAGGAGAGGATGTGTTTTGCAGGGATGACGAGGGATGGAGAAGTTGGGGCATTTGACAGAAGGGACCTGCGTAGATGCTTTGGGACTTTAGACATCAGCTATGGCTCCTGATAGAATCGGGAGGCCTGAGTTTGAGGAGTATGGGAAAATTGATAGTTACAGCCCCAGGATGCTGGCATCCTAGATTACCAGGGCAGGAGAGCATGGAGATCAAATCTAAATTCTAATTTTATGGTTGGGAAACCAAGTCTGGATGAGGGAACTGACTAGCCTGATGTCCCTCAGTCAGAAAGCACAGCCCCAGGAGCTGATGACCCCCAGGCCAGTGTACTTAACAGGTCTGTGGAGTACGCTGAGCACATATCAAGAGTCCCAGGTCCATAAGCCCAACAGTCAAAACTTCTCCCAACAGGCTGTTGAATAACCACATGGCAGTCCCAAGCGTAGTCCAAATCCTTATAATAAAACCCTCTGCAATTTTTAGTTAGGTGGGTCTTTAAATTTTTTTATTGTCAATTTTGGAAGGAAAACACCACTGGTTATGCAGTCAGACAGACCTAGATTTGAAAATGGCCCTACTACTTACTGGCTGTGTGACCTTAGGCAAATTACTTAACCTCTCTGAGTTTCAGTTTCCTCATCAGTAAAATAGCTCTTAAGTGAGATCAGTTCATAATGAAAGTAAATTTCTGGAATAGATTAAAAAAAAAAGAAGCTACAGAGTGTAAAACTGCCTAGTGTAAAAGCTGGCACATAGTAGGTGATCAATAAAGGCCATTCTGAGTGCATCCGAGGCCAGCTCTACATACCATGTAACAGACGAATCTCAGGGGAGATGTTAATTCTAGAAGCACTTACAAGCATTTGCCAGACATGTCCGTATAAAACCCAAGGACAGAAAATACAGCAGAATTTGGGGAGTTCTGAAATAGGGCCACCGTTCATCACAACCCAGGAGATAAGATTGGGAGTTTCTGGTGATGAGGGGAAGAGAGGGGAAATTGAGGAGGAAGCTTGAGTGTGAGAGAACTTCCATTTTTGGAGGGTTTTTTTCTTTCTTTTTTTTTTTCTGTTTAAGTTCTCGTTAACCACTGGGTACAACTCATTTCTAGCTCATGTTCGTAGCAGGAAAACACATTCATGCTAAACAGTAAGAATGGACCCCAGCTTGGAAAGTCCTTAGAGGTTCTCATGTCTCCGTGTCATCTGCAACTGAGGGGTAACATGGGCTGAGCGACTGGATTTGAATAATTGTGCTTTGAGGATTTCCAGGGGAAGCACCCAGGGCAACCTGACTGGGGATCTTATGACACAAAGACATTCAAATACATGATGTATCTGTAAGTCCAGAAGATTCTCCCTGGACTGCAATGAATTAATCCAACACATATTTATTGCTCGCCCAATGTGTACGTGCTACTGTGCTAGAGACTGAGAACACAGGGAGCAACATGAACACGGCAGGAGGCTTAACTCCATCAGGGGACCCTCTGGGTAGAGCAGTAGTAAAGGGGCTAAAAGCATAACTAGGGGACCTAGCAATGACTGGAGTCAAGGAAAGCCTCTTTGTGCAGCTGGCAGTGAAGGATGAGGAGGATGAAGGAGGCGGAGGGAGCGGGTTAGTTTTTAGCTGCCATAACAAACTGCATGAACTGGGTGACTTAAAACAACAGAGATGCATTCTCTCACAGCTCTGGAGGCCAGAAGTATGAAATTAGGCATCAGCAGGGCCCTGTTTCCTCTGAAACCTGTAGCAGGGAACCCATCCCTGCCTCTTCCTTGTGTCTGGTGGCTGCTGGCCATCCTCGATGTTCCCTGGCTTGTAGATGCATCAGCCCCATCTCTACCTCCATCGTCACATGGCCTTCTCCCCTGTGTGTCTGTGTCCTTCTTATAAGGACACCAGTGCAACCTTGGCTGAACTTGCTTACATCTGCAAAGACCCTATTTGCAAATAAGGTCACATGCACAGGTTCTGGGGGTTAGGACTGGAATGTATCTTTTAGGGGGACACAATCCTACGCATTACATGGAGCAACACAGGCAGGTCAGCAACCAACAAAGCTGTGAGCTGGGAAGTAGATGGAGGCTTTGGTGACACAGAATCCAGCATGTTTGGGCACAGTGAGAGGAGGGGAAAGTGGCCAAGGTGAGGTGGAAGAGGGGCTGCAGTCAGATCTCACTGGCCCCGAGGACAAGGAGAAGACTGGGGGTAACTCACCAGCTTTTAGTTTTCTGAGAAAGACACACCTTTTCCAGCTCCTGCTGGCATGTACCTCAAAGAGGCTGACATACTGGCAGGGAGTCATGGCTGCCTGGCTCCTTCGCAGTCTGATGCATCGCACTCACCAGAGCACTGAGGTGAGGCAGAAACTTTCTGGCAATGATGTGCTGTCTGCTCTGGAAGACCAGAGGCCAAAGGTGCCCCGCCTACTGCATGGCTGCTGCCTGAGCACATACTGACGGGCAGTGTAGTTCCAGAAAGGGGCCTTCTTTGCAAAAAATAGCAAACCTTGGTGCTCTCTCTTTCTCTGTATATATAACCATGTATATAACTAAATGGTTTGTGTTCAAACGAAAGGTTTGTTTTCTGTGCAGACTGTCTCTGGTATGAGGTCATCCATTCACTCATTCTGCAAATACTTACGGAGTGCTTACCATGTCACAGGCACT